>NW_008335281.1:1312923-1340860 GCF_000622305.1 Nannospalax galili
AAAATCAGAAAAAGTTAAACATTGTAAATACTTCCGGCACCAAGCATTTCAGATCAAGAACTTTCAACCTGAATTAGTTTATGAACTCTACAGCACTGAACACTCTGCAATTTGTCTACAACCTTCCATAATTTTCTCTGCTAGACGGTCCATGAGGAGAGCAGTACTATGTCGTTTCCTCATGTCCATACTGCTTAGCATATTATGTGGTCCAAAGTGAGTGACTGGGAAATACTTCCTGGATGTATGGATGCAAAAATGATGGGATGGGGAAGAGCAGAAGGTGCTATAGGCGGAAGAGAAGGAAGAAGGAAAGTAAGGGTCACACAGATGTTTTCATACGTGCAGAGCAGAGACTACAGCAGAATAGAAGTAGGGAGATGCAGGAGAGCTTACAGGATACAGTGAGCAAGTAAGCAGTTACTAATAGCAACGAATGGCAGGATTTGAACTTCACACCTATTAAGGTGTAAAAAGTGCTGGTACAGAATGATTCAGGTCTAAGAATGGAAATCATGACTTTAAAGTTCAGTCATAAGGTATCATTTTAGTCACTAGACATAATTAGAAGGGTAAATATTTTGAACAAAATAGCTTATGTAAGGAAACTAAAAGTGTAATTTCTGGCTAATGAATGCTTAATATCATGGAATTGACTTTTTAAAAGATGATAAAAGAGCTACCTATAAAAGCAATCTTGCAGATAATTTATGTGAAACAGTAGGAAACCTGCCTGGGGTGGTCTAAGAGGACAAGGACATTGCCACCTTGTAATTTTATGTTTAATGTCTCTAAAATACAAGACAGAAAGTAAAATTCTGCCACTTTCCAAAAAGGTGTGTCTACATTTTCCTTAAACATTAACTTTTTTGAGGGCCATGTTTCATACTTTATGTTAATGATCTTAATATTATCATACAATGAAAATTGAAAAATAACTTTGAGTGATACCAGATTTCATTAGTGACATCTACAAACATGTATTGTTTCATAAATTGTCATAAATGTTGCACATTTATGAAGGAAACATTCAATAGATACATTTTTTGAGACAGTATACATCATGTAATGTAGCCCAGGTTAGTCTCAAACTCATAACCCTCACGCTTCAGCCTTCTGAGTGCTGGAATTATAGATGTGAACCAGCATGCTTAGCCTGTGTTTCATGCTTATGTACCAGCTTCTGTTCACTAGGCTGCTCAAATGTACGATGGTATCATCTTTGACAGTGATGTTTCAAATTTAATTCCCTTTGACAAAATTGCTCCAAATTAATTAAATGGCATATTTAATTTAACTTTTAAAAGTACCATTTATCATATGCTTATACAAGCCAAGCTTTGTACTTGGGCTGAAGCAGATACAAAACCTGGAATCCCTGTTCTCAGTGCTGTCTGTTCTCAATGCTGTTTGACAACATGAGAAGGCTGGGCTGGACTTAGCCGTAGTGGATAGACTAGCACCGGGGAATCTCTGGGGACACTGACTTGACACAGTGGGCCCTAACAGGGATGACAGAGTATACGGGCTCTATGGGGGGGGGTTATGGGAGGGTGCCGGCGGGGACGGAGGTGTAAAGATGATTAAGATTGATTGAGATGTTCTGTATGAAATACACAAAAATTTAATAAAAGCAAACTTTTTAAAAAAAGAGTTGGATTTGCCTAGAAATCATCCAATTATTTTATTATTTAGGGGGTGAGCTCTCAGCCCCAGTTTTGACCTGTGTAACTTTGGGACAAATAATATGTACTTACAGATTGAGTGCAAGTATTAATGATGTAACGTGTAAACTATTTAACTTGATGTGTAGAGCAGAAGAGACATTCATAAAAGGTATGTTATCTTCCTTCCCAGACACTTAACATTTAGCTGAATATGATTGGCCTTTGTTTTTGTCATGCTGTTGTTGCCTGACGTACAAAAATAGAACTTTGAAATTGCCTTTTGACATATGAAATCTATCATCAATTTTAATAATTCATTTTAAATGTGTTAAGTTTGGATAAATAAAAGATGTGCATTACTCCCAATTTCATAACTGTAATCGAATTCTACTCCCATAGAATTCAAAGCAGGTTGAAATCCTGGCTCCCTTTCCTTCCTTCCTGCATCAGATAGTGATGCTAACCACCAATGACATATTCCAAAGGCCAGTAGCAAGGAAGAAGTAAAGAAAGTCTAAACACAGATGACACAGATATTTAATTTCTAAATAAGCAATGATGTTTATGGATGTGAATAGTTTGCTAAGTACCAAAAATGGCTTTCTATTTTAGGAAAAAGAGGTGAAAGATATTCCGGAGAGGAAAAAAAAGTGAAAATGCAAAGCAAACAAGAATGAAGGATGTTAACAGTGATTTCCAAATTCACACATCTACCTATAACTAGGTACCCATGAAAAATCTGTGGTTAACATGGCTGGGAACTGCCGTGTTTTATAGTCTTTCTTTGAAATTCCCAACAGAGATTAATTAGCGCAGACAAGGAATTATAAGCTAATTCTATGAGCATACTAACAAGCCTGGTTAATGCTGTTAAATTCAACAATTCCTCAGACTGCCTAGAGATTATATTCTTTTAAAAATATTTTATTTATTATTTTTTTATGTGTATGAGTGTATTGCCTGAATATATGTGAGTGTACCTGTGTCATGCAATGCCACAGAGGTCAGAAGAGGGCTTCAGATTCCCCTGGAACTGGAATTAAGGATGGTTCATAGATGCCATGTGGGTGCTGGGAATTGAACCCGGGTCCTCTGCAAGAGCAGTCAGTGCTCTTAACCGATGAGCCATCTCTCCAGCCTCGAGATTATATTCTTGGTGTGTATATGTGAGGCAGTAATTAGTAGCCCAAGAAATCAACATAAAAAGGTACATATTCCAGAAAATGTTAAATTATTCATTTTTCTTCTTCACCACCCAAATACATTGTTGGTGATTTTCCTTATCTTTTCTAAGAGACGCTCTTGACTAAAAGCCACTTGACACATCTTCCTATTTTGATCTGTAGCTATAGAAAATTCAGAGTTCATTTTGCTATTGGAAAGATGAGAGGTTCAAAAGAATAAAAAAAACAGGACAAATTGTAATGATCTGAAACAAAAACAAAATCTTTGATTTCTGAGACAAAGCGTTTGTCCTGATGCTGAACTCTTAGCCAAGTTTACCAATTTATTCTCAGGAGGTCAAAATCACTTTACAATTAAAGTAAAAACTAGAAAGAAGACGTTGCATCACTTTCAGAGCATTTTGCTGTTTTAAAAATAAGCCTATTTTTACTTCCATAAGTTTGGTTTTAAAGGGCAATGATTTCTACAATATTAGCATCTTGCAAACAAAATGTCCCCAAAAGTAGACTTAGATAAAGTACTAATTCTTTGCTTAGAAAAGTATCATTGCATGAATCCCAACTGTTGTTAAAATTACTCATTGAATGAAGTATAAAATGCTAAAATACCACAATGGTCTTTATGACAAATTACTGAAAACGATTTGTTTCATAGCTAATAAAATGTTCAATAAAGGGTTGAGGATTTAGCTTAGTGGTGCATTCCCAGTCAGCACAAGGTCCTGAGTGGTCCGCAGCACTAGGAAACAAAGTAAAACAAAATATCAAAGAAATTAAATTGCTCAGTAAAAAAAATAAGGAATATTTCAGAGAATAAGGATAAATTTCTTTTTTTAAGTACCAAGAAGTTCTATTTTAAAAATTTATTGTTCATTAGAACTAAAGCTATTACATCCCAAGACTACAACCTCCTAACCAAAGGGTGCACACATAGGAACATATGGAAAACATGTACATGTCCATGCCAGTGTACATGTTTACATGTATACATTGCATGCATGTATTTAATATGCTGTAGCTCCACAAAGCATCAAGGTTAGCAAAGTTAAAGATAATAATACCAAGAATTACCTTATTAAGAAGTTAGAGGAAGAAGATTAAAATTATACCAAATATGGTTTACAAGCAATGCTAACTGTTCTTGAAAGCATTCTTTTTCAAACTACATTAATTCTCATGAGGAGTCTATTCCTCTAGGTCACCCTTCTCTTGAAATGCTACCTTTGACTGTTCAGAAACTTTGGTATGACAGCCTGGGCTGGGAGGTATCCTGCTTGAAATGGAGTGTCTTTGAATTTGCATTTTCTTATGAAATAGCCTGGCCTTTATCCAAATTTTTTCAAGGCGTTATGGGAATTTTTTTTTCTGGGCCTGGTCTTACTTTCATCTGTGCTGAAAAGATGAAGCATTTGAAAGTCTCCTTTCTCTGTACTGTCCCATGAGATCTGCTACAGGCTAAAGGGAAACATTATCTGTTCTTGGGTTTACTGGGCAGAAATAAACAAAATATACAGAAAATAGAAAAGATTTTAAAGTGGGACAAAAATCCAAATAAAGCAACTACCCTGCCTTATTGCAAATCCATAGTCAGTAGGGAATATTCTCTCTCTCTCTCTCTCTCTCTCTCTCTCTCTCTCTCTCTCTCCTCTCTTCCTTTTCCTCTCTCTCTCTTTTTCTGCACCTTTCAATGGAATAAAAAGTCATCCATGGGGGCTGGAGAGATGGCTCAGCAGTTAAGAGCACTGACTGCTCCTGCAGTTCGACTCCTAGCACCCACATGGCATCTACGAACTGTCCTTAACTCCAGTTCCAGGGGAATTCGAAGCCCTCCTCTGACCTCCGTGGCATTTCACAACACGGGTGGACTCATACACATAAAATAAAAAAAAAGTCATCCATGAAGAGCTACTATGGCTAATAGACAACACAGGAGGCGTTATAAATCCAACACTTCCAAAGTGGGACTTGCCACCTTTCCCTTAAAACTCATTTTGTGTTCTACAGTGTAAGACTACTGTCTTAAAATCTCAAACTAGAAACCTCAAAGGTCTTCTATGGCTAGGCAAATGCTCCCTGCTTACAGATACACTCAGCATGCTACATGATGCATTTCCAGTGCAACCCCCCATCCCATCTCCACTGAGCCACCCACATTAATTTCTACTTATACTCTTAGGCCAGCCACCTGACTGCCTTCACTGCTTGTAACTGCTCACTTTTCCATACTCTCAACTACACTTCTTCCAAAGCCACCCTGCCGGAGCATATAGTTGTTCATAAAGCAACCTACTTCAGCATTCTGATGATGTCCTAAACAGTCGGCATGCATCAAGTTTTAGAATGCACTAGTCACTGTAGCAAAAGCTTTTCAGATATCATATATTTTTTTCATATTCTAGCAATCTTATGAGTACAGTAATTGTCACCGTGTAGAGATAAAAAATAAAAACACAGGAAGTTTCTATCACTTGTTCACGGTCACTGGGTGTTCTAGTTTGCTTTTTGTTGCTGCGATAAAACACTGATCAGAACCAACTTGCGGGGGAAAGGGTTTGTTTCTGCTTCAACTCCCAGGTCACAATCCATCACTGAGGGAAGTCAGGCAGGAACTCAAGCATGAACCTGGAGGCAGGAACTGAAGCAGAGACCATGGAGGAGTGCTGCTTACTGGCTTGCTTCCCCTGCCTTGCTCAGTTATCTTTCTTGTGCAGCCCAGCCCCACCTGCCCAGGGCTGGCACTACCTAGAATGGGAGGGGGAGCACCCACATCAACCAACAGTAAAAGAAATTGCCCCACAATGTTGATCTTCTTTAAAGGAGTGACTCTAGATAGGCTGCTGACTCCAGTGAATGAACTTGAACCAAGTGACATCTGGGCACAAAAACTTGACTGGATAGGCGTTAGCAAATATGACAAGAATGTAAAGTAGAAAGAGTATGGGGGAGGGGAACTAAATATGATTAAGATTTATTATATGAAATGCACAAAAACTCTATAAAATATACATTTAAAAAATGCCCACAGACATTCCCATTGGCCAGTCACATAGAACAAATTCCTCCATTGAGGTTCCCAGGTGTCTCCAGTTTATATCAGGTTGACAAAAAGTACCCAGCACAACTAATCCCTTGTCAACTTGACACACAAACACATCACTATTAAACTTTAACCTTTCCTCTTGTTTATCCCCAAGATCTCATGTTAATACTATAATATAAAACATAATACAACTTTAGAAGTCCCACAGTCTTTACAAATGCTAAATACCTTAAAAGTATAAAGTATCTTTAAAATATCCAAAATTTGTTAACTGTGGGCTCCTGTAAAATCAAAAGAAGTTTTACCTTCTTGTTTTGAATGGGACGAATAGGCACACTTAAGCAAAACCAAAGTCAAGCAGTATAGCTTGGTATTCTACATTTTCCACTCATGATCTTCTGCACTCCAAAGATCTGGGCAAGTCCCTTTCTCTTGCTCTGCTATCCATAGCACACACAATTTGTCTCACGAGCCCAGACCTGCTCTACTCCATACCTGCCACTGTCTTTGGTGATTATCCCACAGTCCTGGCATCACCAGCATGTCCTGGGGTCTCCACTACAACTGAGACTGCACCTTTACCAATGGCCTCTCTTGGCTTCACAAGGTGCTAAATCTCAGATTCTCCATGACCCTTTCAATTCTGGGGTTTTCATGGCAACTGGGGCTGACCCTGGCTTCTCCTGCCTCTTGCAGTACCAACCCTCATCTTTTCTTCATTATTGCTTCAGTCCTGCAATTTTTATGCCACCAAAACCATTACATGTGGGAGACTCTCACATACTACCAAGTTTGGCTGCCCACTTAAGATGCAGCCTCAGTCCCCTCTGTACCACAGCTTCTGTGTGTTAACCCTGAGGAAATTCTTCCCAGAAGATTTCACCTCAGTGATCCTGGTTTTTTATTACTCACAGCTGATTTTTCAGTTCCACTTAACCAGCACTGATTATTACAGTAAAGCAAAGATTTCACTCGAGTGGTACTGGTCTCTAGTTAATCACAGCTGATT
The DNA here is from genome assembly GCF_000622305.1 of Nannospalax galili. NCBI lineage: Eukaryota > Metazoa > Chordata > Mammalia > Rodentia > Spalacidae > Nannospalax > Nannospalax galili. Next base: position 1,319,824 of record NW_008335281.1, read on the forward strand.
CTTCAGCCCCAGCTAACCAGAAACCATGCATTTTAAATTCAAAATGGCCTACTGACAGTCCTAATAAAGTCTTTGCTTTCCTCTGAAACTTCACAAACCATGCCTCCATTGTCAGCATTGCTCTCAGCACCAACTTCAAAGCTCCTACAATAACAACAGCTTTGAGCATTTACAGTTCAAAGTTCCACAAGCGTCTGTAAAACAACATGGTCTGACACAGCCATACCCCACTCTCAGAGCCAATTTATGTTCTGGTTTGCTTCCTGTTGCTGTGATAAACTAATGTCCAGAGCCAACTTTGGAGGGGTAAGAGGCTTATTTCAGCTTATAAGTCAGCCATACACCACTCTCAGAGCCTAAATTTATGTTCTGGTTTGCTTCCTGTTGCTGTTGATAAATAATGTCCAAAATCAACTTGGGGTGGGGGAGGGGAGAGGCTTATTTCAGTTTATAAGTCAGGCCACAATCCATCACTGAGGAAGTCAGGACAAGAACTCAAGCATGAACCTGGAGGTAGGAACTGAAGCAGAGACCATGGAGGAGTGCTGCTTACTGGCTTGCTTTCCCTGGCTTGCTCAGTTATCTTTCTTATGCAGCCCAGTCCCACCTGTCCAGAGATGGCACTACCCACAGTGGGATGGGGCTTCCTACATCAACCATTAATCAAGAAAATACCTCACAGACATTCTCACAGTCCAGTTTGATGGAGGTGATTTCTCAATTGAGGTACCCTCTTCCCATGTGTCTCTGGTTTGAATCAAATTGACAAAACTATCCAACACATTGGGGTAGCAGACGACAGAGCCATCACTCACCTGTGATGACTGGGTGATTTTTGAGGGCTCAATTGTAAACTTTCCCTCAGTCTACCTCAGAATAACCCTCCAAGCTCTTTGGCAGAGAACTCATAGACAGTGGATTTCTCAGATTCAGCTATTGTACATCAAGGGTCAAAAGCCTTTGAACCACTGGGACAGTGTAGAAGACAAAACTCTAGGGGTTTCCAGCAGCTGTCACCTCCTCTTTAAATCACAACACCTTTTAAGACACAGAAACAGTACATGAAACATATTGATTTCAAGCAAAGAAAGTGAATTCATAAATGACAAAGTGTTCATAATACTATGTCCTCTAGAATATGGAGTGACATTGTTTTGGTTAATTACCACATACTACTTAGAGTAAAGTCCCAGTCTCTCTTTTCACAGTTCATCCATGAGAACTTCTTGAGGACCATGAGGTGAAAAGTGGCAGAGGGACACAAAGGCACCAGCGGAATGACTTGGACTACAGCTGTGGTCATAGGTTAGTAATTATAAAGGACCATCTCTCCAGAGTGTTATGTAACTTCTATTCTAAGAAATGGCCATAGGATTTTTTTTAAAGGGGTTAGGGATTGCTGAAATTGTTCTGACATATTCCATACACACAGTTTGATAAATATTTTATTGTTATTCCAGGAAAAGCTTTTAAAGGAAGACCTAAGCCAGCAATTATGGGGAAGGGATGTCTCCTTCTGAGAGTGGGAATGTCAGCTCTTTGCTGCAAAGAGGAGACTAGATTCACAAAGGCAAGGTCACAGGAAAGCTCATGACCCACCCAAAGGGCCAGAATCCCCAGAGGCAGCTGTTTCCTTGTTTAACAACAGAAACCACACAAAAATATCTCCAATATCATGTTCTGGTTGATTTGAATAAATTGAAGGCATCTAGCTGATGTGGGCCCCACTGTTGTGTTTCTGCCTAAGAAGTGAAAAAGCCCCCAGGGGGAAAGGGAACTTGCTGGAAGGGAGCTCGGTTCCTTCCAGGAGGAGACTGATGTTCCAACTGTCATGATATAGCTCAACTTCAAAATGCAGGGCTCATGGGGCTGGAGAGATAGCTCCGTGGTTAAGAGCACTGGCTGCTGTGGCAGAAGACCCAGATTCAATTCCCAGCTCCCAAATAGCAGCTAACAACCATGTTCCAGGGGAATGTGATGCCCTCTTCTGACCTCCATAGGTATTGCATGACATGGGTGCACTTACATACATGCTGGCAATACACTCATACACATAAAATAAAAATAATAAAATATTTTTAAAATGCAGGGCTCGAATATCCACTGTCTAAGTCTACTTATGATTAGAAAAATGTAGGCAATATTCAACATTATTTTATTGAAATGAAATTGGAAAAAATGCAATGTTCCTAGAAAATTGGGTCACATGGCATAATGTTAAAAGTAGTTCAGTTTTGAGCTATTTTTGGTTTTTGTTTTGGGCCATTTACCAACACATCTTAAATGTCTTCCCTATAGTGAATATAATTATTGAAGTATATGTGGGCAATGGATGCTTACATTTTCTCCTCTGGGCAACTGATGCTTACATCAGTAAAAAGTGACCATGCAGTGATCGTTGATGGTCAATTATAAGACACCACAGGAAAATTATTGTTTCTGAACTATTTAATTAATATCCATAAAAGTCTGTCATTCTGCTCAAAGGCATGCATGGCTATATTTTGGGTTACACCTAAAATTGGAAATAATACAGAAATTTCTGCTTTGAGTCACTCTACAGAATATATAAGTATACTTAAAACTTGTCAGGAGCAGAGGTATTTTGTTAATGGCATTTAATTACAAAAACAAATACAGTTACAAATTGTGAAAACATTCCCCCAAAGCTATAGTTAGCTAAAAGAGAAATAATCACCCTTCTCATTTTTGAAGCCTCCAAAAAGGCTGCTCCAATATGCTGTTTCTTGACTTTTCTTAAATGTCCTTTAGATAAATATATGAGTCAGTCAAGAAAGGCATTTACTTGAATTAAAGTGATAATTCTGCCAGGATGTCAGAATAATTAATTGTGGGTGGCAGGAGTTCTAAATGAGGCTAAATTAAGGATGCTAGTTTATTTATTTATTTTTTTTACTTACTCTTCTACTGTAATTAGAGAAGCTTCTGGTTGATCTTCAAATTGTGCCTTGTCACAGAAGCATACCTACATGATTTCATGCCAAGCTCCACAGCATGGTGCCATGATCAAAATGGGATATATGTATATGCAGGAATCCAGCCTGCCTCCTCCTGTCACTATACACACACACACACACACACACACACACACACACACACACACACACTTCTTATACTTATTTTGTTTCTTCCACTATGCTGGAGTTTTCATCCCTAATATTACACTCTTACCATTTATTTAAGCACGTTCAATGCCCAAGACAGAACATGGTAGTGAAAGTTCTGTGTAAGGCAATATCCCATCACATAGCACACAATACACTGCCTTCAAAATCTCTCCCTGCCTAAGCTACCTGCACCAAGGATTGAAATAGCTAAATTTCCTAACAAATGTATTTTACCAAGAAGGAGTGGTCTTAGGGTGTATAATGTGTCATAAATGATGAATCCTCTCAGGAGAGCTGCTAGGGTTCCAGGTTCCTGAGGCACCACTGTCCAAGTGAGACCAGCCAAGTAACTGAACTGATGAGTTTCAGGAAGGAGAGGGTCCAGAGTGTAATGAAGGGGAGTGGGGGGGAGGCCTGAAAACAGGAAGCAAGCCCAGAGTCTCTTAAAAGTTCACTACAGCAAAGTACCTGAGAACTAATGGCACGCTAATTACTTAAATTAATTAATTAAAATTAATTAGCCAAAATACTTTCCTAGTCATGTATGTCTAGCTGTCAAGGAAGTGCAAACAAATGCATTTTTTAAAAGATGCAGGCTGGACCGCTAACTAATGCCCATACTCTGACATGGAACTATAAAATCACATAGAAACATTTTTGATATGGCATCTTGATAGGATAAAAGCATCAGACCAAATAATTCATATGCTACCACATAGTACACATTATAATAGTTTAAAAATCCATCCAGCTCATTAATATTATTAGCTCCATCTACCTTCTGCCACCCCTTAGCATTAGTTTTGCCATTAACTACACGCTTTTCACCCACTGTGCTGAGGACAAAAGGATCAAACACCACACTTCCTGCATCCTAAATAAAATAGCAGTGTAGTCTTCAATAAGGTAACCGTGGCATGTTAATCCGTGTCCCCAATTCTAAACTTCAAAGCAAAGGCTAATTGCCTTGTGGCCAATGTATCATCAAGGTTAACATACTGTACGCCTCCCAGCCTGGAACAGTAAAGTGAAGAATGAGAGCGACAAATAGTCTAAGGATGCAGGCTGCAGAGGATGCAGATCGCAAAGGAAGCCAGCAGCTAGGAAGAATTCAGGCTCATTGACCTACCGGCGTTGTCCATGTCTCAGGAGTGGCGGAGAGAGTTCTGTAGCTGGCAGCCTGGAAGCCCTGGCTCTTCTGGCTAACGGAGCACCCTGTCCTTGTGCTGATTATCAGCCCTTGCTGGCACACAGAGCATACTTCACGCACTGTCTGCAGGAGCCACCGCCAGGAAATTTATATCTCCAAGGATGACAAACAGCCATTAGCTCCATTACAGGCTGATTAAGAAAGACTGAGCCTATCAAGTGGGTACTTGAGTCTCCCGGGGTTTCCACCTCTGTTCTGAGTAAAGGAGGAAAAAAGAAAGAAATCACTGCAATGTTGAATGTGCTGCACGTTTTAGTGAGGGGAAAAAAGTGCACGTGCTATGCAAAAACACACTGTTTTCCAAAAAATGACAGAGCCAACAGGACCAGGAAGAGGCACAAAAAACCAAAAGGTAGCAAGGAAATCTCTAAAAATACCACAGTGAACAATTCTCTGGGTTAAGCTAAAGGGGCTTTAATCCCCAGCCCTGACATCACTGAATGACCAGGCACCTTTTCAATTTAAATTTTTTGGGGGGGGGCAGGGAACAGCAGATAAAAAATTCAAATGTACTGCTGTTCAATTTTCATTGTGATTAATTTCCCTATTCCTGCTCAGAATTTTTATACACCTGTCCTCACAGCAAAACACAAAGGAATTTCACTAAATGTCACTGATACTATAAGAGATAATTGCCAACAGAGGAAAGAGTCTATGGTATGTTCCTATCTGCAGGCATCCAGAGCAATGGAAATGTAAGGGTCAAAGGAGAGGCATCTGCAAACACCAGAAAAGCCATTACATTTATTTTCTTTAATTTGGCAGTATAAACATGACCCTCAAAGACATTCAAAACTGCTTATGATAACAGAGCCCAGGGACCAGCAGAGTGCTGGAGAAATCCGATGTCAGGCCTTGTGGCAGCAATCATATGTGGTCCCAGGACCAGCACAACTCTGTTGTCTGCATATTGTCAGAAACAGGGAAAAGGTTTACAGTGACCTCATCTGACCTTTAGTAAAGTACACACAACAATGGGGCTCTGTAGGATTACTATTTTGACAGGTTGAAAAGAAAAAACAGTTCATGGGCTAAGGATGCAGCTCCATTGGTAGAATACTTGCCTAGTATGCATGAAGGCCTAGGTTCCATGCCCAGGTCATCATAAAACCAGTATGCCCAGCATCTGGGAGATAGAGGCAGGAGTGTCAAGAGTTCAAGGTCACCTTAGGTACATATCAAGAAAATACAAAAACAAAACTCTAACCCCATGGCTGCCAAATCAAAAAAGCAAGTTCTCTATTAAGCATTTCTTTATTTCCCTGGAATACCTGATGACAAATCACTTGCAAACCATTTATAATCTACCTGCCTACTGCAACTGAGTTGAGGCATTTTTGTTTCTGACACAGCTTCAGACTTTCCTATAGCTGTTAGGTGCTGTCAGAGGTTAAGCAAAAATACTTCACTTACGAATATCCATATTAGCTCAGAAATAGTCCCTTCAAAGGAAAGCTGCATCTCTCAATGATCCTGCCCTCACTTTGTCCTGCCCTCACCTACCAGTTTCCTGAACCATTCAGATGATGTAAGACATAAGAATAGACAGCACAGAAAGCCTTCTAGACACAAAGAAGACACAAAACTAACATTGAGTACCCATTGTGAGATGTTCTGCTTATAAGTTCCAAGTAGGCTCCAGGATCCCACCTCCATGTACCAGCCACTGGCACTGTGCTGACCCCTATTATTTTAATTCTGCCACGTGATTTTGAAGATATATTACTCCATGAATTAAAAAAATACTTCATATTTAAAACACTTGCTTGGCTCCAGTCACTGTGGCTTCCATACCTCATCAACTTGCCCTGATTAAGACCTGCCAACCACCCAGACTGACTGCCATCAGCACAAAATCTAGGGCAAACTACCTATTTTTGAGGGGAAAAAGAGAGAGGAATTAGAGGAGAAATAAGAAAAAGAGAAGACACATCCTCAAGTCTGAGGTCTGGGCAAGGAGTGACAAGACATATCATCTGTAGAATGTACATTACTGCCCAATACAGGTTAACTTTATATTGCCTTTGTTCATGGTTCAAAATTTGAGTCTCAGTTACATTTATTACTATACCTCATCTCCAAAGGACAAATGGGTCCTGTTCCAAATGTTTGTTTTGTTGGTTATTTGAAACATACGTTAGGGGTTGGAGAGACAGTTCAGCGATTAAGGGCACTGGCTGCTCTTGAAGAGGACTGAAGTTTATAGTTCCCAGCACCCACATGGCATCTAACTCCAGCTCCAGGGGATCCAATGCCCTCTTCTGATCTCTGTGTGCACCACACACACAGATGCACTTACACGCATACAGGCAGAACTCTCATACACATAAAATATAATAATAAATAGATTTTAAAAAGGAAATATACTTAAAAAAAACTACTAACTAGGTTTCTTCGACATTCCAATAAACATCCCTCGATATGATTTAAGATCCACAGCCCTTATACACGATTTTAAAATTCAAAAAGTTCTGAAAATCTTGTTTGTTTTTTTAAGTTAAGCTTCAAAATACATTTAGTGTCTCAACCTGACTTGATTGCTATTTAAAATCTTTATGCCATTCGGAGAAAACAAGCATGTTTTTCTATAGCAATTTAAATGTTACAGATTGTATGAAACTACTCAGACCATACCAGAGATGACCCATAATACATAGAATACGCTTTTGAATCACCTTTCTAAAATTAAAAAAAAAAAGTCCGAATTCTGAAACACAGTTGATTTCCGAGGGTTTCAGACGAGGGGTTACAGTCCTTTGGTACATTTTTGCAGTTTAAAATGGTAGGTGATAAGTATCTTTGGTGATGAAGAAGTTAATTAGCTTGCTTTAATCATCCTACATTACATAGATATGTCAAAACATCACATCAGTGAGTGTGGTACCCGTTCTGATTATTTTCTGTTGCTCTGACAAACACCATGACCAAGGCAACTTATAGAAGGGAGACTTTATTTGGCTTACAGTTCCAGAGGGATCAGAATTCATCATGGCAGGGAGGCATGGCTGCAGAGGTGGCTGGAGCAGAAAGCTGAGCGCTCACATCTCCAAGCAGGCACAGCAAGCTTAGACACTCATGCTGCAAATGGGCAAGGCTATGAATTCTCAAAGCCCAACTCCAGTGACATGCCTCCTCCAGCAAGGCCACATCTCTTAAAAGGTTCCATGAGCCTCCTCAAACAGTGCCATGACTTGAGAACCAAGTGTCCAAATACTTGGAGCCTATGGGGGACATTTTCATTCAAGCTGGCACAAGTTTAATATACTTAGTTTATTACAGAAAACAGAAAACTGTTTAAATACAGTGAGTGACAGGGACTAATCCTTTGTGCTGGTTTGCTACAAGATCCCTTTGCTATATTTAGGTGTCTGCTTTCTCCTGCTGTCACCTACCAATTTCCTAAACCATTCCAAATGATACAAAACAAGGATGAGCAGCACAGAGAGCCTTCTAGAAATAACCAGATTACCACTGGGTGTCCGTTGTGAGCTAGGCTCTGCTTATAGGCTGCATGGTGGATCCAGGATCCCATCTCCATGTACCTCACTGGCCTTTCCTCTACCCTGCCCAGCACCAGAAAGACTATGCAAGAAGGAAAAGGTACGATCAGTGGATCCCCGGCCTCAAGCCACCGGGAGAATGCCTCCCTCCCTTGATTTCATTCAGAAGCACAATTCAACTGGGAATGTCTGAGTATAAAATGTTCACTGGAGCCTTTGTATTTGTCCCAGAGAGTCTGTGTGGCATAGAAACAGCACTGATCTGCCTAAATATTCTCTATGTTTTTAAATACGAGCTTAGTTCCTGTCTTGATTTGCCCTCCCATATGTGTACCACTCAGCCTGCTTAGAATTTTCATAACTTGGAAGGCAAATGTAATTTGGAACACTTTGGAGCAAAACACCCCCAGGGTTACCCCACCTTCAGAAAGCCACAACCTCTGACCATCTGTTTCGCTTTTCTTTTAAAGGAGTATTTGGATAAGATTGGTTATGTTAGACAACATATAAACTGGGAGGAAGTATTTGTAAAGTATACATTTAACAAAAGGTTAATATCCAAAATACATAAGGAACCCAAGAAGCTGAAGAGGAAAATAGTATCAAAGAATCTAATTTCAAAATGGGCAAAATACGTGAATACACACATTTCCAAAAGAAGACGTACAAATGGCCAACGTTGTTCATTTATGTGAATAAAATGATCAACAATGGGACTGGAGAAATGGCTCAGCCGTTAAGAGCACTGGCTACTCTTCCAGAGGACCTGGGTTCAATCCCCAGGACCCACACTGCAGCTAACAACCATCTATAACTCCAGTTTTAGGGGATCTGACACCCTCTACTGGCCTCCGAGGGCTTTGCACTTATATACATGCAAGAAAAAAACACTCATATACATAAAATAAAAATAAATGAAAAAATTTGAAAAGGATCAACATTTCCAATCATCAGAGAAATGTGTGTTAAACCATAAGGAGACAACCATCTCCACTTAGAATCACCATTTCCAAAAGCCAAAGGTATAGCAAGGATGTGACAAACAAGGACCCACACACTGTGGGTGGGAATGTAAATCAGTACAGCTATTATGGAAAACAGTATAGAGTTTTTTAAAAACAACAAAACACTAACATATGATCTAGTGACCTAACTATTGCTTATGTATCTGAAGATAATTAAATCAATATATTGAAGAGACATCTGGACCCTCGTGTTTAGTGCAGTAGGATTCACAACAGCTAAGATGTGTAATCAAAATGGGGGTTCATTAAGGGGTGATGCATGTATGGATGGGTATTAGTCAGCCATACAAAAAGGATGCAGTCCTGTCATTTGTGATGACATGGACAAATCCATAAGTCATCAAGTGGAATAAGCCAGGAACAAAGAGACAGATGCTGTATGATCTCACTCGTTTATGGAACCATAGATAATGAGAACTGAACACTGATTACCAGGAACTGGGAAGAGAGGGAGATGGGAAAATGTTGGGCAACAGGTACAAAGTCGCAATCAGGAAAGATAAGCCCTGGTGTGCTGTGACACAGAAAGGTGACTACAATTTCTAATAATGTACTATAGCCAATAAAGAAGAATTTGAAGGTTCTCAATCTCCCATATGATAAATGTCTGAGGTGCTAGGCATGCTAATTACCCTGATTGAATCATTACACAATTCACTGAGTTATCCAAATAATACATTGTAACCATACATGTGCACAATTTAGTACTTTAAAATTTAATTCAAATTCACATCTTGTAACAACAAATAAAAATGATATTTGTAAGTGCCTTCAAACATATTAACACGAACATCTTTTTTTTTAACATGAGTGTATTTACTATATCTTTCTTTTTTTAAAAAAAAACCTGTTAATGGAGCTGGAGAGATGCTTTATCAATTAAGAACACTTGATGAGTAATCATTAAGGACCACAGGTCAGGTACCAACACCATGTAACAAGCCAGGCATCCTGTGCACTCCGGTAAACCCAGCGAGGGGCAGAGACAGGATATTTAGGGCTTGCTGGCTTCCAGTCTAGCTGAGAACACATGAGCCCCAGGTTCTGGGAGAGACCCTGCCTCAAATAATAGGAGAGTGATAGAGGAGGACACCTGATGCCATCTTTGGCCTCAGCACATGCACAGAGGTGCACGCACATGCATGTACACACAAACACACACACACACACACAAAATTAAAAAAAAATCTATTAGCACCTATGTCTCTCAATTTCTTCTCTTTTTATTTCAAAAATTATTTTTTTTGTTACCAGAGATGAGTCACCTACAATTAAGCTTGGTTTCAAACTTTGATATGTTGCTGAAGCTGACCTAGAATTCCTGGTCTTCCTGTCTCTACCTCCCAACTGCTGGAATTACAGGCATGCACCACAATACCCGACTTATTTCTCTCAGTTTCAAAGAGGATAATGTCTTGGCTTTCTACAAAAGTTCTATAGGTGGGGGCTACAGCAGTTAAGAGCACTGGCTGCTCTTGCAGAGGGCCCGGGTTTGGTTCCCAGCATCCATGTGGCAGCTAACAACCATCTATAACTCTAGTTCCAGGGGATCTGATACCTTTTTCTGACCTTTTCGGGCATTGCATAACAGGGGTGCACTTACATACGTGTAGGCAAAACACTCATACAAGTAAAATAAAAATAATAAATATTTTTTTTTAAGTTCAACAGGTTTCATGTCATTAGTTTTGTGAACCTGGTGATTGAATGCAGGGCCTGCCATACGTTAGACAAATGCTTTATTCATAAACCAGATCTCAGCTCTTTGCATCATTTTTGAATTTTCCTAACAGATGTTCTCACTGCTTTGGGGCATAGAGAGGAACTGGAGACAATAATGTTCTGCTTTTTGGAGTTCAGGGGACTAAGGGCAGTTCAAATGGATGCTGCCGACAGCAAAAGTCAGAAACACTTTTCCAAGGGGCATAGCAGCTCTAGAATCTCAGACTAAAAACACCATGCTTCAGGTTTTACTGGAATTCTCCATCAAGTCAGGTGGTCCCTCACATAAAAAATTAAATTAATTGCTCTAGTAACTCTATTACCTGGTCCCACAGAGCTCTTGGACATGCAATTCAGCCCAAGTGGACTTATTGACCTTTTCACTTTCTGATTCTTCCAAAGACATAAAGAATAGTGCTGGAGTATTAACTTCCCATGAGAAAGATTGCTCCCAATTCCTTGAGAAACCGATTCTGCTGAAAATCTGTTTTGAAGGTATTTCGGCCACTGTTTTTACAAAAACAGCTATAAAAATATAATGTTAATCAGCAAAGTGCTTGGGTTTCTCTCTCCTAAGGACTAAACCAAATCCTTGAACGACTAACAGGTAAACAAATTCCTCAAAAAATATACAAGAAAGTCTTGCAAAAGATAATCTTTCCAGGAGGATCTGGGCAAACCAACATGAAGGAATTGTCTGATGCTCTGGTATCTGGATTTTTGGACAAAGCAGACATGGAATGTCTCTCTTTTCACTTATTCCCAGGTACTGTCCTTTTCAGATTTCTCTGCTATGTAGGGTGTGCAAAGTGTGCTCAGGAATGACTTGTTTTTCTTCTCAATTGAGTCCCATTGTATCGCCTAGTCTAATATCTTCAGCATCTTCTGGCTTTTAATTTTTGACAGTTTCATACATATATACAATACATGTGATCACATTCAGCCATGATTTCCCTCTTTTAACCCCCTCTTACTCCTTCTAACTCCATTCTTCTTCCCAGTGAGTCCCTTTAATATTTTCCTGTCTCTTTTTTAAAGACAAGGTCTCATGTAGCCCAGGATGGCCTTGATCTCTCCATGTAATGGAAGATGACTTCAAACTTCTAATTACCTCCACTTCCTGAGTGCTGGGATTACAGTCCTGTACCACCACACCCGGTTTTATGAGGTTCTGGGCATTGAACCCAGGGCCTTGTATATGCTAGGCTAGCACCTTACAAACTGAGCTATCTCCCCAGCCTCAAGATGCTATTTATGGGCTGGGGATGTAGCTCAGTTAGTGAAATAAGGATGAGAACCCATGCTTGATCACCAGAATGCCCAAACAACGTTGGGCATAATGACACATGCTTGCAATTCCAGTGCTGGGGAGGCGAAAAGACAGGCAGATCCTTGGAGCATAGCTTAATTGGTGAGGCCCAGGCCAAGGAGAGACCTTTTCTCAGGAATCAAAGTGGATAGCACTTGAGGAATGACACCAGAGGTTGAACATTGGCCTCCACACACACTTGCAAACTTGCATACACACACACACACACACACACACACACACACACACACACACACAAGTGCAAACACAAATAATATAAAAACAAAACAAAACTTTTTATTAGTTTCCAGTCATAAACGCAGTGGAAACGGAGAGAGGGTGTGGAGGGAGAGTGGCATTTAAAGCTTTCAGACACAGAAAGGAGGAAGAGAACCAGGAGCGTGAACGTACACACACACACACACACACACCAAAATTTAAAAAGTTGTAACACTGAGCACTGTTCTGAGTTTGCCTGGCCTCTTGGTCTTAGTAAAGCTCTACTTGTCAGAAACTATTGTCTGGGAAGTCTGGACTTTTTGACCAAGGGGATATAGTGAATCCTTGTTGGATACTGTCCTGCTGCTCCAGATACAGATCAATAGTGGGGAAAATATTATATCTGGATTCAAGTATCTAGACAACCATTTCCCTGGGTTAGAAAAGAGCCCCAAGTTCCAAGTAGTGAGCAAGATGCTTCCAGAGGTCAGTGGTGCCACGTAAAGGAGACAAGCTAAAGGCCAAATGCTTGGCTGGAGGGTAGTGCTAGGTTTAAAGGAATAGCAGCACAAAAGGAAGGGGTAGAGCCTGGCTCTGCCTGAACAGAGTTGTGTGAATGAATCAGAAGATGAGGTTGGAGAGTGGCTGTGCCCTATTTCCAGGAGTCACAGCCTCATGAAACAAAATGAAAGGTTAAATCCTCACACAGACAACTAGCAAGCTTGACAAGGACTCTTCAAACACTGGATCAACATCATCCTCTCAGAGTGGGTACCCCAAAATATCATTAGAAAATCTGACAAGATTGTAGGGTCAGAGGGACAGGGTGGGGGTAACTTCAGTATCATAAGACAATTAAAGAGGCAAGAGAGGAGCATAGAAAATAAAACCATAAAAAACAAACAAAAGATGAACACAGCAGCTAAATTCCAGATCAACCACATGTCTCTCTGTGATGGGGCATGGTCTGAAACGTGTTGCTGGGTAATCCTGTCCTTTTGCGAATGTCACAGTGGGCATTCACTCACTCTTAGATGTGGAGGTCAACCATGGGGTGTGGCTCTGATGCAGCCAAGAGACCTGGGTAAGGATGGGTAAGGATGCTGCCAGAGTAGCACGGCATTCTCTTTACAGTAAATGTGTTCTCTAAGTAGAAGGAATGCACACAAAAGAATAACAGCAGAAGCCTGGTAGAGTGAATGCATATACCAGCAGCAGTCATGTGTTCTCATCATCAGTATCATGTACTGAACATAACTGGAGAGAGCGTAGACTTTACATGATGGATAGCACAATAGTTTTACTTACACCAGCATCACCACAGACATGAGCAATGCATTGTGCTAGGACATTACAATGACTATGATGTGACTCAACAGTAGGAATTTTCTCACTCCTTTGCAATCTTATGGGACGACTATGCAAGAGGTGTCATCGACTGAAACAGCATCCTTATGTGCCGCATCTTATGTCTGCTAATACTAAAAGAAGTGAGTAAAGTAAGCAATGTAACATAATTTTATTGTTTGTGGTGAAATCCTTCTCACAGAAGCTTATACTGATGTTATCCAAGAGATAAGTGATATCTATCGAAAACAACAAAATATGAAAAAATAAGTGAATATGAAACAACAAAGAGACATAAAATTTCAGACAACACAGACTTCTCATGAACAGTATGGACACCTTAAAAAAAGATGCTCAAAGGATCCCTTGCATTCTCTATTCGACCATACTATCATTCATCACCAAAATACCAGAAAGCATGGCTCCCAATACAGAGACTAAAAACTACTAAAAGATGTAAAGTACCTCAGTAAAATGAAAAGAAAATCTGGAGAGAAGGTACTGGATTTTAAAAAAAACAGTAAGAAACAAAATTGTATTACTATATACTGATTGTAAGGTGATAGTTTTATAATTAACAACAACAACAACAACAACAAAAAACATTTACAGAAAAGAGTACAAAACTTGCCTTTAATCCCAGCACTCGGGAGGCAGAGGCAGGTGGATCTCTGTGAGTTCAAGGCCAGCTTGGTCTACCTAGTGAGTTCCAGGAGAGCTGGGGCTACAGGGAGATCCTATCTTAATAAGACCAAAAAAAAAGTACAAAACTTAATAAAGTAGACGCATCCTGAGGAACATCACCAGAGGTTGACCTTAGGTTTCTATACACACGCTTACACATGCTTGCACACATAAAGTAGACGCAGAGGTTGACCTTTGGTTTCTGCACACATTCTTACACATGCTTACATACATCCTTACACACAGGCTCACACATTTAAAGGTACACACTCACACACATGCACCCCCCCCCACATATACACACAATCAATCATACACAAAAATAGAAAGTAAAATTGCACAAATAAGAGCAAAATAGAGGGAGATCAAAGTCTCAAATGCAAATAGCTGTTGGATAACTTTTGATTTTAAAATGAATGGTTTTACATTTTAAATTAGACAAACATATAGTTCTATATCTTCTTGAGAATTAAGAGAGAATGAAAGAACAATAATAGTTTCATGACATGAAAGTTGCCTCTAGGGAATCAGTGAGATGACTCAGTGGATAAAGACACTTGCAAAACAAATCTAATAACCTGAGTTTGATCCCTGGAAAGCAGGGGAAAGTTAGGAGAGAACTGACTCCACAAAGTTGTCCTCTGACTTCCACATGTGTTGTGGCACATATGCTTACCCTATCATAAACATACAAGAATAATAAAATATCAAAAGATTTGTCTCTGACATGGGTGGAGTAAATATCAAGGAGGGGTACAAAGTGTTTCACTGCTGTGAAGAAATAATATATTAGAACATCTGTTAACATTTATTTTTATATAAAAGATAAGAAACTGGGCTGAGGGCATACCTCAGTGGTAGACCCTGACCTCACATGTGTGAGACCCCGGGGTCCATTCTCAGCCAAAAAAGATAAATAAACAAACAAAAGATAGGCCTTTATGCTACAGTAATATTTAACCTATAGAATTCCTTGGCATCTCTGCCTTTTCTGTGTTTTAGAATTAAAAACTGCTAAAAGTAGTTCCATCCCATCAAGTTGATGATCTGGTTATAAAGCCTTTAAAATGGTTAATTTTGATGAATTTTTCAACTCATTTACTAAAGTAGAAAAAGACACAACACGTACTGATTAGCTTTCCGAACAACCGAGGGCAGAGGAGGAAAAGTCATTTGCTAGCTGAATTTTCACCAAGCGGTACACATGAAGGTCAACGGGATTCAGCAAACTCAGCCAATGGTGTCTTTTTCAACTGACTGTCATTTAAGAAAAAAAAAAAGTGCCAAAATAAACTCATTGTGAATCTATTCATAAACTTGCTATTTTGTGAGTTATTAAATCAAGATTTTTAAAATTATGTCATTGCCCTCATTAAAAAAATTAATTTTTACCAATAGAAATTCTATCTTATTCATGCAATAAACCTTCATTTTAAAAATATTGTCCATTTCACCTTGTTCTTGGCTTTCAAGATGTTTTATTTTTATTTATTTTAATTTTTTAGACATGATCTCCCACAGCCCCAGCTGGCCTCGAACTCACTATAGAGACCAGGCTGACCTCATTCTCATAAAGATGCACCTACCTCTGCCTCCAGAGTGCTGAGATTAAAGGTACACCACACCAGGTGTTCAAGATGTTTTATTTTTATGCCGTATAATGTACATGACACACACTAGGCAATGTATGTAACTTTTAAATACACACACATATTCTTCCCTCTTCCAGACAACAAATTCTCTGGCACATTTTCTCCCTAACTCAGTCACTGGATAGCCTCTCTTCCCTCCCTCCCTCCCTCCCTCCCTCTCTCCCTCCTTCCCTCCCTTTCCCTCTCTCCATTCATTCTCCTCTCTTCTCTGAAACCTTCCCTAGTCCCCAAGAAACACCTGAAACTCCCACCTGCTCTGTGTTTTTTCACCATCATACAAAATATACTTGCTACTTGGCTGGTTGACACTGACAATTCATTTAATATTTTCTTTTGTTTTTGAGACAGGGTCCACGTGTCTCAGGTCTTGAACTTTCTATGTTGCTAAAGATGAGGTTAGCTTATCCTCCTGTCTCCACCTCCCCAGGGCTGGGATTACAGGTATTCACCACTGTGCCTAGTACTATACATTGCTGAGACTTGAACCCAGGGCCTCCTTCATGCTAGGCAAACTCTCTTATCATCTGAGCCCCTATTTAGTGTATTTTGAAAGGTTTATTCTTGGTGTTTCTTGATATACTTTTTATAGACTATACGTACCAAAAGAAGAGTGTCGTTATTCTACAGCAGAGGAACAAAGTGTCAGTGGCTCTGGGTTAGAATCTTCATTCTACTAAAAGCTGGGTGTTCTTATGCAGTTGGTCATGCCAAAAGACACTGGTACCAAGATTAGCCTGAGCTAGTGAATCTCAGCTTTGCTACCTAAACACCCGATTTACACACTGCATGACCTCAACCACCACTCCCCTGCACTCTCAAGGAGCTCCTGCCAAACTTCTCAGAAGGGAGATCATAGGTATTACATAGTCTCCTCCTACTTAATGTGAGCTACCAAGGTTTTATCACATACATTCCATCTAATCTCCCCCTATCCTTCTTTTTAGTATAACTCACACTTTCCATAGAATTAATGCTCATCTAGGATTGGGGGGGGATTTTTTTAAGGCATGGGGCTAAATCCAGGGACCCATGCATGCTAGGTTAGCCATCTGCCATTGAACTGTACTCCCAGGCCAGATGAGTTTATTTTTAAAATGAGTATTTCCCACACTTTTTGGTCTTGAACATTCTGGCACTGTGGATATTGCTACTGCAGTATGCAGACCACAGTTGTCCAAGCTGTGCCCAGGGAGGAGTTCCTGAGAATACAAAGCTTCCTTCAGTCACAAAGCAAAAGCCCAGGGATGTAGCTCTCTTTCAACACACACACACACACACACACACACACACACACACACACAAGAGAGACAGAGAGAGAGGGAGAGAGAGAGAGAGAGAGAGAGAGAGAGAGAGAGAGAGATAACAAAGGGTCACCTGACAACTTCCTGGAGCTAGCAGCTTCCTGGGTAAGTTTGGTTGCTGTGCCCACTGTGCCTTGACGCCCCCAGCCTCATTCAACCACCCAGCTCCCCTACTCCTTCTCCCTTCCTAGCAGGGGGACTGGCACATTTCCTGTCTTGGCAGCCCAGACCTCTGGACTGACCTCTTGGCCCAAACTCTCCACTGCTTCCTGATCCATTGTATCCGGATCAAACCAAATCCTCCCTCTTGTCCCCACCTCCCTTTGCATCTCTGGGAGCCCAGCCCCACAGCTTCCTGGAGCCAGCAGCTTGCTTTGGTAAGTTTGGCTGCACCCACTGTGCCTTGACTCTCCCAGCCTCATTCACCCTCCCACCTTCCCCACCCCATCTCTCCTCCTAGCAGGGGCACTGGCCCATCTCTTGTCAAACCCGTGGACTGACCTCTTAGCCTAGAATCCCCACTGCTTCCTGATCCTTTGCTTCCAGACCAACCCAATTCCTCCCTGTAGTCCCCAGGAGCCCTCGGGCCTCTTCATGCCCCCACCTCCCTTTCCTTCCCTGGGGGCCAGCATCTTTCCTGGGCCCTGCTCCCAGGTCAGCCAAGCTCTCAAATTTCTGAGGCTAGAATCTTTCCTGGAGAGATCCAGACCTTAGGAGAAAGCCTGAGAGCATCTGTTCCTCATCTGAGCCTCTGTGGGAACTCCCAAGCAGTAAGACAGAAGCAATTTGGCCACTTCAATAAAATCAAAAGAGAGAACCTGAGGCTTACACCAACCAGCTTTTCATACCCAACAAGTAAACCACAAAGGCCATAAAGCTTACAAAAAGAAGCAGACCTAAACTCAACAAAGGAAGGCTTGAGTTTCACACAAGAATGAGAATCTGCAAATGAAATCCACATGTCAAAGTCACAGAGAAAAAATAATAATATGAAAAATCAAAATAATATATCCCCACCATGTACCATCATTCTTCTAAAGGAGTATGATGAGAACATCCTAGAGATAACACAGGACATGGAACTCAAAAGAACAATTATAAGCATGATAAAAGAATTCAGTGAATTTAAAGAACACACAAAGAAAGAAATCAAAGAACTGAAAGAAGATAGGAATAAACTTCTGAATGAATTCAGAAAAGAGCTAGAAATATTGAAGAATACTCAGGCTGAAATGAAGAAGGAAGTGGAACACTCAGTAAGTCAACTAGAAATGACAGGAGAAAGCCTGAATAAAATGGAAAATAGAGTATCAAGTCTGGAAGAAAAAGTGAATGAATTAGAACATTCAAGCAAAGATTATGAATTTAAGAAAACAAAAGAATGGAATATGCAGGAATTGTGTGACACCATAGAAAGATCAAACTTATGAATCATAGGCATACAGGAAGGAGAAGAATCCCAGGATAATGGTATGGACCAGATCTTCAACAGGATCATAGAAGAAAATTTCCCCAAATTAAAGAAAGACGTGCCCATACAAATACAAGATGAATACAAAAGACCAAATAAGACAGGACCAGAAAATAAACTCTTCATGGCACATCAAATTAAAAACATTAACCATACAGAACAAAGAGACAATACTGAAAGCTGCAAAAGAAAAACAACAAGTCACATATGAAGGAAAACCCATCAGAATTACAGATGACTTTTCAGTGGAAACTATGAAAGCTGGAAGAGCCTGGACCAAAGCATTCCCAGTTCTAAATGACCACAGATGCCAACCGCCAACCCAATTTACCATAACCAGCCAAAATGTCTATTGTAGTCAAAGGGGAAAAAAAAAGCTTCCATGACATAAATAGGCTGAAGGAATTCATGTCCACACAACCAGCCCTTGCTGAAAAAAGGAACAACTATACCTAAGGGGTTACAGAAAGAAACTTAATGAAGGTATAACTATGGAAATGACAGCTACCCCAAGAATGTGAACAGAAACAAAAATGACAGGAATCAATACACAACTTTCATTAATAACTTAACTATCAATGGACTGAACTCCCCAATCAAAAGACACAGACTTGTTGAATGGATTAAGAAACAAAACCCATCTTTTTGTTGTCTGCAAGAAACTCATCTCACTTTCAAGGACAGTCACTACCTTAAGGTGAAAGGATAGAAAAAAATATACCAAGCGAATGATACTAAGAAAAAAGCAGGGACTGAAATTCCAATATCTGGAAAACTAGACTTTAAACTAAAAACTAATCAGAAGAGATAAAGAGGGCCACTTCATTCTGATCAAAGGAACAATTGACCAAGAAGATATTACAATCATGAACATATATTCACCAAACTCTGGTGCACCAAACATCATAAAATCAGTACTATAGGACTTTAAGACCCAGATTAATCCCAACTCGTTAATAGTGGGGGACTTCAATACCCCATTGCCTCCACTAGATAGGTCAAGAGGACAGAGAATTAACAGAGAGACATCTGAATTAAACAACACCATACATGAAATGGGCCTAACAGACATCTACTGAATATCCCACCCATGGAACTTTCTCCAAAATCGACCATATACTAGGGCACAAAACAAATCTCAACAAATACAAAAAGATTGAAATAATTCCATGCATTCTATCAGACCACAATGCAATAAAGCCTAAAATCAACACTGGAAGAAACCCTAGGAACTACATGAACACATGGAGATTAAACAACAGAATACTAAATGATGAATGGGTCAAAGGAGAAATTAAGAAAGAAATAAAAGTATTCCTGGAACTAAATGAAAAGGACAATACAACACACACACAAAAAAAAAAACCCTGGGACACATTGAAAGCAGTCCTTAGAGTGAAGTCTATAGCTTGAAGGTGCCGACATTAAAAAATCATACAGAACACAAATAAATTACTTAATATTGCAACTCAAGACACTTGAAAAGCAACAGAAAATGAAGCTCAAACCCAGAAGACATGAAGAAATAACAAAAATCAGAGCAGAAATTAATGAAATAGAAACAACAAAAACAATGCAAAGAATCGGCAAATCTAAGAGCTGGTTTTTTGAAAAGAAACAAGGTTGGCAGACCGCTAGCCCAGTTAACCAAAAGAAAGAAACAGCCCCTCCAAATCAACAAAATCAGAGATGAAAGGGGAAACATCACAATAGACACCAGAAACATCCAGAACATTATAAGGGAATACTTTAAAAACCTATACACTACAAAATTTGAAAACCTAAAAGAAATGGACAGGCATCTGAAAGCATGGGAACCACCAAAACTAAACCAAGAAGAGATCAACAGCTTAAACAGACTCATAATACATAAGCAAATTAAAACAGTAATACAAAACTTCCCAGCTAAAAAAAGCCCAGGACCAGATGGATTTACAGCAAAATTCTAACAGACATTTAAAGAAGATCTACATCCAATACTACTTAATTTATTTGAAAAGATAGGAATGGAGGAAGATCTTCCAAATTCCTTCTATGAAGCCAGCATCATTCTAATACCAAAGCCAGGTAAAGATACAACCAAAAAAGAAAACTATAGACCCATATCCTTAAAGAACATAGATGCAAAAATGCTCAACAAGATACTTGAAAAACGCATACAGACACATTTGAAAAATATCATCCACCATGATCAAGTCAGCTTTATCCCAGAGATGCAGGGATGGTTCAATATTCATCCACCATGATCAAGTTGGCTTTATTCCAGAGATGCAGGGATGGTTCAATATATGTAAGTCAATAAACGTCAAAAATCATTTAAATGGACTCAAAGACAAGAACCACATGGTCATCTCAAATAGATGGAGATAAGGCCTTTGATAAAATTCAACATACATTTATGTTCAAAGTCCTAGAGGGAATTGGACTGGAGGGAACATACCTCCACATAAAAAAAGCCATATACAACAA
>NW_008335281.1:1341413-1341703 GCF_000622305.1 Nannospalax galili
ATCTCCCATGCTCATGGATTGGAAGAATTAATATTGTGAAAATGACCGTCCCACCAGAAGCCATTTATAGATTCAATGCAATGCCAATCAAAATCCCCATGACATTTTTCACAGAATTGGAAAAAAACATCCTAAGATTCATATAGAAGCACAAAAGACATCGAATAGCCAAAGCAACCCTGAGCACTAAGAGCAATCCTGGGGGAATTACTATACCAGATTTTAAACTGTATTACAGAGATATAGTCATAAAAACAACATGGTACTGGCACAAAAATAGACCTCAGATC
>NW_008335281.1:1343288-1344989 GCF_000622305.1 Nannospalax galili
TTTAAAAACCAGAGGGAACCATATTACTCCTACAACCTACTGACAAATTATACATAGCACATCAAGAAATATATGTCTAGGTAAGATTTATCTGAGAACAATTGGTTTTTGCCCAAGATTTATCTACATGACACACAGTAATTAAAAGTACCAGACTGGTGGAACTAACCTTCTTGGATGTTTAACAGACATACTTTGAGGCCTATAATAATTTGGTTAGAGGGACATAAAAGACAGTTTTTGCTCCTTGTCCTCCTAGGTCGACTAGTTCCAGGGGACTATGAGCATCTCTCAAAATGTCTTGTAATTGTGGTGGGTCACCTGTCCTCTTGATCAAGGAGGCCGAGGAGACCCCACCAGATGGATTTGAGCCAGTGTCAAGTCTACAAAGAGGGGGGTCAACACAGAGGAATAATTTCCTCCATGCTTCCAAGTAAAGCCAACCATGGTCGAGTAGGACCTTTGACTTATCTTCACATAGGCAGAACTGGTAAAAGAAAGGAGCCAGGGGCTCCTCTCAAGCCCATGTGACCTCTGAGGAACAGATCCTCAAAGGACCTTAAGAGTAAAAATAAATTGGCTTATCTGGGCCAACTGCATAGCCTTAAACACCCCAAAGGAAAGTATAACAAAAGATTAAAGGGGCCAGTATAATTTCTTAAGAGTCCATTTGCATAGCTAAAGGCTACATAACAAGCAACAATGCCAGATAGGAGATACCTTCTTTTGAGTTGTTGGCCAGGGTGGCCAAAGGGACTCCCAGATAGTAACCCAGCATAGAACTGGGAAAATGAACAGCAGACCCCAATCTTATCTAAAGGAATATTGAAAACTGATTTGCTGCTAGATGAGGAACAGCTAACCTTCCTAAAACAAAGACCTCTAGATAGGCTGACTAGATTCACCAGATGGAGAAGTAGTGGGGAATGTCTGGGGGTGCTAACAACACAGCAGATGGTAGCAGGGATATCAGATTTTAAGGGCTCTATTGGGGGGAGGGAGGCTATGGGAGGGTGCCACCTAAGAAGTGGGTGTATAGTTGAATAAGATGGTTTGGGATGTTTTATGTGATATACACACACCAAAAAAAGTCAACAAAATTTTAAAAATGTGTTATATTTGAGGAGGAAGCATTAGTAGAGGTGATAAACATTACCATTGAAATCTACCCGATGACTTTATAGACATACACAGGCACCAAGGATCCAAGTGCCACCGATTATGACTAGTAATAATCAGATACCTACAGAGTAGAGATGCATGCGCCAACATCTCAGTGTTAGTAGCAAAAACAATGAGTCTTTCTGCATGGAACAATATATTCTAAAATGAAATGGAGGTCTTTTTTAAAGGTTAAAATCTCATTCAATTTCATGTCTTATAGAGCTTATACTGAGTTCAATATTGTATAATTGTATTAATTCAACTGTGAACAAGAAACTTATAGCCACTTGTGAAAGAGATGTACACTTGCTCTGGAGTGTGTCACTGAATTGTAATGAAATGCTTCTAATCATGTAGTTATTAAAAATTTTTTAAAATTACTTCATGTTAAATAGTAGAGGTGATAAACATTACCAGTGAATTCTACCTGATGAATTTACATCCATACTCAGGTACTAAGGATCCGAGTGTAACCAACTGTGACTAGTTATCATCAGATACATAGAGATTAAAGACACATGTGCAAACATCTAAGTG
>NW_008335281.1:1345103-1393490 GCF_000622305.1 Nannospalax galili
ACAGAAGACCCACCACCCACATAGTAGCTAATAACCAGCCATAATTCCAGTTCCAGGGAAATCTGATGCCCTCTTCTGTCCTCCTTGGGCACTGTACGACACGCGTGCACTAACATGCTTTCAGGCATACCACTACTATACACATAAAATTTTTTAAAAATTAAAAAAAATAAACTTAAAAAAAACCCACCTCATTCAATTTTATGTCTTACAGGGTTTATACTGAGTTCAATATTGTATAACTATATTAATTCAACTGTGAACCTAAAAATTACAGAATATTGAAAGAGATGCATCTGTGCTCTGGAAATTGTTATTGAGTATGTTAATGCTGTAATGAAATGCTTCTTCTAATCATGTGGCTATTAAATAAACAATTTAAAAAAAAAGAAAGGTCACCTGAGATCCAGAAGTCCACACTTACTCAGCAGTAAGATTGGTACCTGGACAATAAAAAAATCTCAGTCTTATCTTGGTGAAGGCAAGAGGACAAAACCTGACAAGGTCATGAAGCAGTGGTTTGGGTTCCAAGTCCAGAAAGTCTATTTAGTTTTTCTAATAAAACTACTATACCTGAGTATACCAGAAGAATCAAATTCTGGGGCTGGGGAGATGGCTCAGTGGGAAAAGTGCCTGCTGTGCAAGTGTGAGGACCCGAGTTTGGATTCCCAATACCCACGTAAAAGCCAGATGCAGTGGGCATCCATCTGTAACCCCCCGTGCTGGGAGTGCAGAGACAGATGGACTCTGGGGCTCACTGGTCAAGTCTAGCCTAAGTGATGAAAGACCTCGTCTTTAAAAGTAAGCTGGAGAACAATTAGGGAAGATGTCCAACATTGACTTCTGGCTTCCACATGTGCTGTCATGGCAAGTACACACATACAAACACACACATACACACACACAGCAGATTCTGACCTGTAAATATATTTTTAGGTGTCAACCTAGTATGCCTGAACTCTGGAGTTTTACCCATTCACAAAGCCAGAAGCACTTCTGTCAGAAGAAAGCTCAATACTGGTCTGGTCCTCCAAAACACGGCAACAGAAACCCTGGCAATTGCAATGAAAACTGACTCATCAGACACTGACTAGCAGCAAGGCCAGAAACAAATCACTGGAAAGCTTTTTTCAAGGTGATTCTAACTTAGAGGCACCAACAGTGGGTTTTCTTCCTCTTCTTCCAGGTCTGGAGTCCAGAACCGACACCTGTTCCTGGATCTCAGGACAGAAGCTATAAGACCAGCTCTTTTTATTTTACTCACCATTGGCTATTTACCAGGCACTATGCCTACCTCTTATCTTAGCTATGATCACAATTAAATCTAACCAGATGGAGTTTGGTGCTGTTATCATTCCCACTTTTTTTGTTGTTTTGTTTTGTCTTTTTGAGACAGGGTCTCCCTGTAGCCCCAGCTGTCCTGGAACTCACTATGTAGACCAGGCTGGCCTTGAACTCACAGAGATCTGCCTGTCTCTGCCTCCCGAGTGCTAGGATTAAAGGCATGTGTCACCAATGCCCAGCCATTCCCACTTTCTAAAGGGGTTAAGAAGTGTTCCTCATGATGCACAGATAGTAGTTCTGAGGTTGGGGAGATGGCTCATATGGTAAAGCACTGCTGTGCAAGTGTGAGGACCTAAATTCAATTCCCTGGGACCCACATAAAGCCAGGTATGTAGCATGTGTCTATAATCCCAGTTGTCCCAGTTGCACCTATGGAGAGATTGGAGACAGAGACTGGGAGAGAAGTTCACGGGGCAGCCAGCCTGGTCTATGCAATGGCAGAAAATGAGAGACCGTCCCTCAAACAGTGGGAAGGTAAGGACTAACACCCAAGTTTGTCCTCTGACCTCCACATGTGCAGAACAGAACACACACAGAGACAGACAGACAGACAGACACACACACACACACATGTGGCCAAGGGAGAAGAAAGACACACAAATACATCACATACACAAATTTAAAAAAGATTTGGATTCAAACTCAGATCTAGCTTGATAAAGCATCTTCATTTGTAATACCCCATCTACATTATCAGTCAGGAATGGCAAGATACAATGTTGGGGTCCAACATGTTTCCATAACATCTGATCTTATTGAATTTCTACTTTTAATGTATGGGAAAGAATAAGTTTTTTAAAGCTGAAGGTTCCTACCACAATTTGACTAGTCAAATGTTTAACCTAATGCTTTTGTGCCTTGGTTGAAAAAAAGAATTCCTTGGTCTTCAATAGCATTCCGTGTTCTCGGTTTGAAAACAAACATGGTGGGATTTCTGCCTCATTATACTGAGATGCAAGTCTCTTTCTAAAGTCCAGGAGATAGCTGCATTTGAAAATTATTTCTGAAGGAAGACTAAATTATAAATCTATAAACCAAAGCAGAATGATCTATGCTTATCATTATGCAGATCAATGTACTTATCACTTCAAGATTTTTAAAAATAGTTTTCAGAAACTTTACATACACTTTATTATGATCAATGCTCAAAAAATTATTGAGTCGGAAGCAATACAACCAGGTCATAGGAATGTAAAAGAGGGCATCTGTCTGAAATGAGCTGGGTAATTGACAAAAAAAGAGCTCTTGGCACTACTGATCAGCCAAAAGTGGCCTGCTCCCTAAAAGGTAGTGACAGTTGCATACGGATGAGTCTACTGCTCTAACAGCAAACAAGGGAAGAAAACTGGTCCTGACAACCTGTTCCAGGAACACACAGCTAAGCAAGTCCTCTCCAAAAGCTGCCGGTTAGTGAAGGGGTAACTGTCTTTAGCTGTTTTTCTCATCACTGTGTCCAAACACCTGACAAAAAGCAACTTAAGGGAGAAGGGGTTTTTTGGCTCACAGTTCAGAGGAGTGAGGTCCATCAAAGCAAGGAAAGCACACTTGACAGGGATGTGAGGTGGCTGGTCACAATGCATCTCAGAAAGCAGAAAGCGAATGCTTGACCTCGGTGTAGGCTTTCCTTTTTATTCAGTCTGGCATCCTCACCCATGTGATGGTGCTGCCCACATTCAGAATAGGCCTTCCCTCCATAGTGAAACCTGCCTGGAAACTCCCTCACAGGCACACTGTCCCAAAGGTATATCTCATTAAAGCCTTCTGGGTTCTTTAATCCAATCAAGTTGACAATTGAAACAAATCATCACAACCAAATGAAAGTTTCCCGGTAACTCACAGGTGGATGGGAAGCTTCAGTGAGCCAGCTGGGGCAGTATTCTACCCATCTTCACCAAGGGAATTATCTCTAGTAGGATCTAATAAAGGGCCAAGAATTGGTTGTGGTGGCATGTGCCTGTTGTCCTAGCTACTTGGGAGGCTGGGGTGAGAGGCTCGAGACAGAGGACATCCTTGGCAATATAGTGGTACCACATCTCAACCAAAAAGAAAGAAGGAAGGAAAAAGAGGACAAGAAAGGGAGGGAAGAGAAGGAAGGAAGGAGGAATGGAGGAAGGAAAGGTTAGACTACTGTTTTCTCAAATGAGCAGTAAACAGGGGCTGCCAACTTTCAATCTAATTAAATGTAGCCCCTGACCTGGTCATCTGACCTTCAGATAAGGCCTATACTCTGGGTTTCACAGAATGCCCACCATTCCCTGCCTCACCTGAGCTGCAGACACCCATATGGCCTGCCTAGATTCCAAAAGCATTTGAGCTCAAGTCAGCTGAACCCTCTGCTGGCCTCTTAGATCCTTTCCAGACCCATGACTCTATAAGGACAGGGTGATATAAATTCACTCTATTGCAGAGAAAGATAGAAAGCACTAAACTGGTTCTGCATGAACCATTCCTACTCTAATGCCACCAAAAAAAAGTTTCCAACATGGGTCCCACCTAGAATTTATCAAACAAGGTACTCTGGGCTTTGAGTGACTTAAATTCAAATAGAGGAACATTTCTTTCATGATAAGATTTTTTTTAGTGAGCATATTCAACTTGGATTGTCTACTATAATACAGACCATGAAAGCAAGAATCTTCTCATTTGTCCTCATAGCTCCTAGAATAGCACTTAATGTGGGATGATTGTTTTAAGAATAAATTCATGACCAGAAAAGTGATAGATAATCCAATACGCACTGTGTCTAAGTGGGGCCCATTCTAACTTTTGGTCATTTCATAGTTCACCAACAAGAAAATCCTTAAAATACATAAAATGCACTTTTCACTGTTTTCGCTTTCACCAGGTTTCCTGTTCTTCTTAAATAGCTGCAGCCTCCTCCCACAGAAGTGTACTGCCATCTCTGAGGTCAAAGTATGTTGGGGGATTTTGCCATCAGATTCACCGGGACAATGAATGATTCTCTGTCATCATTATGTGTTTATCTGGTTATTCAGACATCCATTGGAGAAGGATGTGGAGGACAACCCAAATCTTTCCTTAGGAGCCAAAGTGCCAAGTACACAGAGGGCTAATTGCTCTATGGGAGTCATGGGGAGCATCCAAGTTCAGATGAACTCATCTACTGTGTTTAATGTGCTCACACCAGTAAACCTGCCACAGATAACAGCATCAACACCAACCATCTAAATAGTTCTAGGAGGACCTGTTAGTGGAAACTAACTGTCTTTGAGGACTGTAAGTTCTAATAAGGCTTCTAAAGTGGTCCTAGAATCATTCTCAGGAGCCATGGAATTAAAGATTAGTCTGTATCGGATATGCAGGGCATGAGCAGGAATGGCACCAGCTAACATTCAAGGTTCCGCTAGGCTCTAACATAACAGCAGGGACATGGACCAGGATTAGGGAAATGCTTAGCCTGCTTTCTCTACAGAAATCCCAGTTCTGCTCTCCATTTGCTTCTGCCACTGTCTTTTCATAGGCATCAATTTACTGCTGCTATCATAACAAATTATAACAGTTAATGGCTTAAAACAACTTCTATTCATTCTTGTAGAAATCTGAAATGACTCTTACAGGGCTAAAACCGAGGTGTTGTCAGGGATGGTTTCCTTCCGAAGGCTCCAGTTGGATTCCTTCCAGTTTAGAAGCTGTTGCATTCTTTGCCTTGAAGACTTTTTCACTCCAAATTTTGCCTTCATGGTGGCATGGTCTTCTCCTCTTCTGACTTCCTTTTCTCCATCTTATAAAGACCCTTGGGCTTATATCGAGCCCAACAGAATAATACAGGATAATTTCTCCAATTTGATGTCCTCCGTTTTACCACATAAAGTAACATGTTTATAGATTATGATGTGGAAGACTGTTATTCAATAGACCACATCATCACTGTATTAGCAAACTACATCTCATCAAGTAAACTGTTAAAATTTTTAATTATTATAGGGGCTGGAGAGATGGATTCAGTGGTTAAGAGCACTGGCTGCTCTTGCAGAGAACCCAGGTTCAATTCCCAGTACTCCAACAACCATCCATAACGCCAGCTCCAGGGGAATCCAACACCCTCTTCTGACTACCAAAGGCATTGCGTGACATGAGTGGCACTTACATACATGCAGGCAACATACATATATATATATATATAATATAATAAACATAGTAATATTTTTGAAAGTTCTAATTATTATTGTTAAGTATTACTCTATGTGTGTTCATGATGGATGGAGGACACAAGAAGCACTAAGTGAAGGTCAGAAGATAACTTTGTGGAGTCAGTTTTCTCCTTCCACCTTTACATGGGTTCTAGGGATGGAATTAAGGTGCCCAATTTGCAGAGCAAGTGGCTTTACTTACTGACTCATCTCACCAACTCAAATCAACTTTAAAAAAAAAAACTCCCTCTCCCTGGGAACACACAGAGGGCAGCCAAAATCCCCACAGTTTCCATAGGTGCAGCCAGTTCTTATATTTGGGGGGACAGGTAAAAATAAATAAGGCTTATATTGGGAGAGATTATCAGAAAAGATACCGGGGGGTGGGGGATTTGAGCGGGAGGTGAAAGAGTGTGTGGTAAGAGAAAATATTAGATCATAAGTAATGCAGAATGTTAATGTAGTACACATGGTAGACTTCCAATAATCTAACACCATATGGCCTTCAGATACTGGGCTCCAGGATGGTCCTACAGCTAAGACCAACAGTGTTTAGGTCAATTCTGGATAAAGATTCTAAAATCCTTTTATCGAGAACACAAGAGATACTGTGTGTAAAGGGAGGAACAGGAGAACCAAGTCCCTCTAACCCTTTTATCACTGGTTCTTTGCCTGAAACAATACAACAGAAGAGAAATCTAAGAGTTCAGAAAAAATTAAAACTAAACTATGCAAAGACATCATGAACAAGGCATAGCATCCCAACCTTGTGCCCCTGTATTTGACATAAGCCTGGCAGGGACTGAGAATGTTTACTTCCTGTTGAGGATGGTGGCTCACCCCGAGCACTCACTTTCAGCCATTTTATGAAAATGCATGAAGTCTTCACCACCCACCTGGACAACAGTGTCATGTTTCAGAACAACTGTGGGAGTTAACAACAAAGTCACTAAGATGCCCTTGAAGAAAAGACAGCCAGCAGCACAGAGGATATTTCTTTGACTTCTGAGAGGCTAGGATGAACATCTGTCTTTCTGTAAAGAATTCCTGTCCTTTCTCTACAGTGGGGAAATGGTCTCCTGTGGTATGGAGAAGGGAAGACACATAAAACCCAGGAGGGAGAAAGGAGAGCCGTGTTGACAGCAAGGGAATTGCTGACGCCAGCCTCAGGGCAGAGGGCAGGGGTATGGGATGGACAAGTGAGTTCATGGGATTTGCAGACAGTGCTATGGAGCCCTAGCAACAACTGCGCAGTGGGATGCTGTGATTTTGACTGAGGGATTTGGTGTTTTCCGAAAACATCCCCTCACTGCCTGTGACATTATCCACTCAGAAACAGTACATGTTACACATTTATCACTGATGCTCTGCTTACGATATGGGGACACACACAGGTCAGGCAGTCTTTCCTGTAGCTCAGGCAAATGGGACTTCTCAGCAACACAAATAACTACCAAGAAGCAATCCTGAGGGAGGATGACTACCCAAATGTGGAAAGTGGGCCATGGTCTTGAAAGATACTGCATCATGAGAACAGGAAGGAACAGAAGGACTCAAAGATCTGGCTTCCTGGGTCAAGGAAAGTATTTTCCAAGGCCAGTTTTAAGAGCCGAACATCAAGAATCACTATGTATGTACACAGTCTAGAAGGTATCTGTGATTCACCGGTGGCAGATAAATTACTTACGCTTCATGATTAGCAAATTATTTAATAAAAACTGATTATGGCACCTCTATAAACAATTCTTACATGCTCTTTTATTCTTAAAAGTCCTATTTTAAGAGCTTTCAGGACCTACTGCTTATACTAGAAATAGTCTAAACCATAGGAAAATTGAAGAGTCTTAATAGGAACAAACTCATCCCTAAGTGAATCTACCTATAACCCACCCACACAGTGGACCAGAAGGGAATAGAAAAAGGTTAAGAGAATAAATGTTAAAATAGTCCATCAACATGCAGTGATTCACCAGTGTGTTTATCTCAGGATGACTAAATTAAGTAGAACATTCTGGTTAACAGTCTTTTTCTTTCTTCTCACAGCATTCTTTCTCTCTCTGAAATCAATAACAACAAAACATCTCTAGTCTTCATGAGTTTCCAGTGAGGACTTGAGTTGGTGTCGGGGCTCTGTTCCCTTGAAATTGGAGTTAAAAATTTGAATCTTTAACATAAAATGTGAATATCAAAATAAACACATTACGTGGAGGCTTAAGTTAGCATGAGGCTATCAAGGCACATCTTATAGTTCATACTGTGAAAGTCTGAATTAAAATATGTTAGCTCATCAGTCATTTGAGTCTGGAAACATTTAAATAATTAAACTGCAAACCAGGCAGCTCCACAGAGTGCTCATGACCCTGCAGATGTCCCAGGCCCTCTCTGCTCTGCCTCAGCAGAGTTGAAAGACCGCCTCAGAGCCAAATAAACGTGGCCCAAAGCCCTGCATTTTAGTTTTGTGCCTGAAATAAAAAAAGTTACCTCAGCACTAAAGCTAGACCATCCAAAGCCTGCCACCCACATTTCTTCCTCTACCTAATTAGCCTTTAGTGTGTCGTTTGACATACTTACCTTTGTTCACATGTATTTTAGTGACCATCGTCTAATTGGACTTCTTAATAAAAACCTTGTCCATCTATATTTTGCATCAAATGCGTCACACCTTAGGAAGGTTTCTAAATCTGTTCTTACTATAAGAATCTAAAATTGTCTTGCTTCAAAAACCTGATTCAAAAATGTAACAGAAAAAGGCTGACTTCAGGAAGCTGTCCATTGTTCATAAAATTATTATGTAACCATCTTCACTTGAGAACTTCTGCCCTCAACTGATATGCTTATATGAAGAAGTTCTGCTAAAACAAGCTGATTAAAAGAAGAGGGGCCCTATGATGTCAAACGTCCCCACAGACCTGACTCTCTACCTACTCACCTACTCCCCAGTCCCAACAAAAGCATCAGCAGCCAGCAATTGTGACCTGGTTAATGAGAGCAAAACGGGGCCAAGTGCTTTGTAGCAGCTCCAGCCGAGGCTCTATGCACACAAGTGCAGCTCAGACTACTGGCTCTAGACTATCGTGTGGCAAGCTCCAGCGGACACCCAGGTGCCAGCCAGAACAGTCTAGGCAAGGCCAGTGCTGAGGCAGAAGCCCGGGCTTGCTCCTTGGACTGCAACCAAATTTGGGGCTTTTCCTAGTCGACCTCTCTGTGGACAGTAATGACACTCATTTTCATTTGGAAGAAAATGAGTAATGTTCAGTCTATGCCAGCCCCTGTGCATTGGTCCATTTTCACTGGAATGATTTCATTGGTTTAAACACAAGTAGATAACTTTGGATGGTGGTTCAGGCAGGCAGCTAACAAAAAACCAACCTATTTCACAAATTCATTCCATCCACAGTCACTGGGTGCCAACAGAGGCTGAGCATGGAGCAGAGGAAGGGGCACTGAGTGATGAGCGAGACACAGGCATGGTGGGGCAGAGAAACAGCACAGATGCTACAATGGTTTGAATGAAAATGTCTCCCATAAGCTCCAAGTATTTGGACACTTGGTCCCCAGTTTGTGGTGCTGTTTGGTGAGGATCATGGAACCTTTAGGAGGTATGGCCATGCTAGAGGAAGCATCTCACTGGGGGTGGGCTTTGAGAGTTCTTAAGCCTTGCTGATTTCCAGTTGCTTTCTGTGCCTGCTTGAAGATGTGAGCTCTCAGGTTTCTGCTCTGGCCACCTCTGCCGCCATGCCTCCCCTACCATTATGGACTCTAATCCTCTAGTCATGGCATTTTATCACAGTTACAGAAAGAAAGGTAAACAATACAGATGCCGTGTCAGTGGTTCTGACTGATAGTAACACAAGTAAAACAGACAAGAGCCTGTCCTTTGACAGTGCTACAGCTATGCTAGCATCTCTGATAGCAGTAGATGATCAGGGGAAAGGGTTGCATGGGAAATGTTATCAAATATAAAAGCATAGAGAAATGGGTATTGCTATTCTAGAACTTATACACCACTTTTGCCTTTTTTAAAATTTTGCTTTGTTGAGACTGGGTCTCATGTAACCTAGGCTGGCCTCAAATTCCATGCATACCTAAGGATGGCTTTGAACTCCTTATACACTTGCCTTCACCTCCTAAGTGCTAAGACTAAAGACATGTACCACCATACCAGGTTTCCTGTGGTGCTGGCCATTGACCTTAGAGCTTTATGCATGCTAAGCAAGCACTTTACCAACTGAGCTACAGTCCCAGTCCCACTTCTGCCTTTTTATAAGTCTGTTAGTGTGTGGTGCTGGGGAGTGACCAAAGGGCTGTGCCATGCTACACAGGTGTTCCACCATAGGTATACTCTGAGCCCATCTTTTGAGAATGAGCAAACATGGAGAAAATTGTCCAACCCATCACATCTTTTACCTCGCTGTAAACCTCTCAGCGGTATTCAGTATTTGAATGAACCAATGATTTGGCTAAAAGTTAATCAGGAATCATTTTATGAACATTGAAGTACTCTTCATTGACAAGATCTTATTAACTTTAAATGTTGACAAGATCTTCCATAGATACAATTAGGTTTCCTGAAATTGCTTAGCTACAGTTTCTACTCTTTTGATTTAGCAAATGAATAACCATAGAAGGTGGGATACTTAATATTGATCATCAACTTGACAGGATCTAGAATTACCTAGGAGACAAGCCTCTGGGTAGGCTTATGAAGGATTATCTTGATTAAGTTAGCATCTGGCCGTGCCAGTACAGGATTATCTTCGCTAGGTTAGCTGAGGTGTGAAGACCCATCTTAGAAGTGAGCAGCATTCAACCACAACAGCAACAGCAAAAGCAAGCAGCACCATCCCCTGAGTTTGGGTCCTGGACTGCCTAAAAAGAAAGAAGCTAGATGAGTTTTCACAGATCTCTTCTTTCTGACTGTGGATATAATATGATCAGGCACTTGAAAATCCTTCTGCCTTGACTTCCTCACCGTGTTGAATTATACTATGAACTATGGGCCAAAATAAACCCTTTCTTCCTTAAGTTCCTTTTGTCGACATACTTTATCATAGCAACAGATCAGTAATGAAGACAAGTATGGAAAGAATAGATATATTTAGACCCCAAATAAAGTTGCTGCTGATGCTCAATTGTCAGTGCTCTCTACTGTAATTATTTGAAGCAGAAATTAAAATGAGCCAATAATCTCTAAGTAATGTGTAGATACTGCTTATCAGTCAACTAACTCATCCCTTGGGGCTTAAAGTAGATGCTTAACACTTTCTAGAAAGTATTCTTTGACCTAACAAGAACAGTTAGACATCTCTCTTTCCTCCTGGGGATCTTGTTTTTCTGATAGTTCAAACACTTACCACGTGGTATAAGAACTGCCTGGTTGCATCATCCACAGGATTTCCAGAGAGAACAGGGATATAATTGATTTCTCAGCACCTAACACACACCTGACACCTAGCAGATGGCCAATAAATATTTCAATGAACATATATGCATACATGTATAAGAGATACAATTTCTCTTTTCAAATAGATAAAAATCTCATGAGCTGGGGACTCTTTAACCACAGCTTAGTTGTGTAATATAAACAATAAATTAGAAAAGACTAATTGAAATGCTCTAAAGATGGCAGAGAGGTTTTATAGACAAGTTGGACAGACAGAGGGAGGGATGTTTCTAGGTTAATATGAACACCATAAGCCAGTGATCTGGAGGGTTGAGCGGCCACATCAGGGGACCACCCTATTGTGGACTGACCCCTTGGAGCACAAGGTGGTGTGTGGTACATCCGAGAGTCAGGGTTTTATGAAGATGCTGAATGGAAAGTCTCAGTTAATGTGGGCTTCCTGCTTCTCTTCCCCTGGAGTCGGGTCAAGTTCCAGAGATTTGTTAAGTAATAGGAGCATGCAGAGGACATGAATGAGGAAACTGGTTAATACCCACATTGTCATCCCAGCTTGCCCATAGTCCTTGTGACATCTGGGGCAAGTGGGTAGATGAAAGTCCACATTCTTTACATGTAAATATTTCCAAGTTATAAATCAATCTAACAAACCACTCATTTCTATACCATCTATCTTCCAGCCTTCACAAACATACCTCACGACAGCCTGGAACATGGCAGCACACTCCTGCACATTGAGTGCTCTCTTTTCTACAGAAGTGAATGTGGAAGTTCCAGATAACTGGGCCAAAAGAAATCTAACAGGCACAAAGATAACTGGAAAAAATATGCTAATATTTCAAAATACTGTCTAAGATAAGATGATCTTAAATATCATCCTTAGGGGCTGGCGAGATGGCTCAGTGATTAAGAGTACTGGCTGCTCTTCCAGAAGACCCAAGTTTGATTCCCAGCACCCACATGGTGGTTAACAACCATCTGTAACTCCAGTTCCAAGGTTTCTGATGCCTCTTCTGACCTCTGCAAGCATTACATGACATGGGTGCACTTGCATACATGCAAGCAATACACTCATACAGATAAAATTAAAATAATAAAATATTTTAAAAATCATCCTTAGCCAGATATAATGGCACACTCCTTTAATTCCAGTATTTGGGAGGCAGAGGCAGGCAGATCTCTGTGAGATCAAGTCCTATCTAGTCTACATAGTGAGTTCTAAGCCAGCTGGGGCTACAGGGAGACCGTGTTTTGAGATGATAGATGATAGATAGATGATAGATAGATAGATGATGATAGATAGATAGATAGATAGATGATAAATAAATAGATGATAGATGATAGATAAAATAGATAAAGACAGAAGATAGATGATAGATAGATGATTGATAGATAGATAGATAAATAGATAGATGATAGATGATAAACAGATAGATGATAGATAAGATAGAATATAGATGATTGATAGATAGATAGATGATAGATGATAGATATCCTTCATATACAAATTTATCTGGGCCATCGTCAGTAGACTATAAATGCTGAGTTTTTTGCTTGTTTTCTCTTCTGGTAGTAGACATGCACTTTCCACTTAATTTATGGTCTCAGGCTATCCATCTAATTACGAGTAGTCAGCACTGGCAACATGGCCATGGGATCTGGGGAAAGACTAAGGAAAACTAACCTATTCACAAGAAAATTTCATAGGAGACCCTGCTAGTGATCTGACTTCTTTTAAACCACAGTAACATTGGTTACCAGGACATAAGGTTTCTTCTTTCTTAGATGTTCATGCAGTTAAGGCAACTTTTTTCCTATAGAAAGGCAGACGATAGATGAATGGATGGTTGACAGATAAGTAGATATAAAGATAGATACAGTTGTTGAACTCTTAGAATGATATTTAAACTTTTAAAAACTCATTAACTGGTGTTTGTCTCTGTTGCTTTCTTCCTTTCTCTTTTTCAATAGCACCCACTTATACTCCCAAATGTCTATGTACTGTGCAATCCAGGATGCTGTAATTAGCTTTCTAACACTGATTTTATATTAAGGCATGTAAATAACATGGGGGAGGTGAAATGCTAACCTCCTCTCGGTTAGTGTCTTAAAATAACAGTCTCCAGCAGCCGCAGGCTGACAGACATTTGCTCCAAAAGCACATTGAAAGTCACAGACTAGCATTCTCCTCTGAACAATTCAGCCAGGCACTCATTAGGACCTGTAGAAAGAACTGGGCTGCTTTTATGTAGAGCCTTCAACTTCATGGTGGTGAGCTCCTCAAAGGCATCTGAAGCACATGAAAAGTTTTAATGAGTACAAGACCAGCGCAGGGACAAGAGCAAAGTAAAGCCCAGGCTTTTAAAAAGCCCTGTAGGGTTTAATGAACCTAAGTCCACTCAAACTTTCAGTTCTTGAGTAAGTCAAATCTACTTTCACATAAGCGCCTTTTGTTTAATCACTATGTACCCTATGTACTGGTAAACTGCATTTGAAAACTCTGCATCCAAGAATTTTAATTGCTGAGCATAGAGGTTTAGTGACTATAATATTCTGTAATAAACTCAAATTCAGAGTGATTGTGACATTTTTAAATACATTGTTGGGCTAGCTTACATTTTGATTAGGTATTTTTTATCTACTTCTATGATTGAGATTGGTTTGCCATTTGCCCTTTGCAAACTATCTTTGAGCAGTTTTAGAATGAGCTGGAATGTGTTTCATCATTTCAGTAGTATCAAATAGTCTGTCTTAAGATTAGTGTTACGGGCCACCACCTCCAATTCATATATTTAAGTTCCTTGGATGTGACTGTTATTTGGAGATAAGGTCATTAAAGTGATGATCAAATTAAGTAACACTATTAGGGTGGGCTCCAACTCCATCCAATTGGTGTCCCTATAATAGGATCAAATGTCTATCCAAAAAGAGACACTAGCGGTAATTACACAGAGGAAAGACTACATGGGTGTACAGCCAGAAAACAGTCATTTGCAAACCAGAAAGAGAGATCTTGGAAAAGACTTCCCCTGCTAGCATCTTCATCTTGAACTTCTAAACTTCAGATCTGTGAGAAAATAAATCTTTGACACTTAAATCACACAGTCTGTGGTTTTTATTATGGCAATGACAAGAAACTAATACATCCAAAATCATGTGTTACTGGGAATGTTGAAAATCATTAGTAAAAATTTCTAATTAGTGAGACATTTTGATCCTGGATTCAAATTAATGAATAGGGGGCAGAGAGAATACTAACGAATCTCTCAATTATCCCCAGCGAAGCTTCCTCACACAGTAGTGATTAACACAGAAAGTCACAACTGGCCAAAATAGAGAATAAAAGACTGCAGAGTGCATGTCCCTGGACAGGACTCCTATATGAAACCTTTGCCACCCAGGGCCCAGGGACCACTATGGAAAAGGGGACAGAAAGACTGTAAGAGCCGAGGGTGGTAGACGAACACAGGAAACAGTTTTCCAAATGGCTGGGAACTTGCAATGGTGACAGCATGCACAAGACCCATGCAAACTCAGACAAAAACCCAGCACAGAACTGGGGAAATAGGTAAGAAGCCCAACCTTAACTGTGGAACTATTGCCAACTGATCACTATTGGGCAAAGGAGAGCTGATCTTACCTAAGGGAATGATGCTAGATAGGCTGATCAGGCCCCAGTGGATGAACTAACACCAAGGGACATCTAGGGACACAAACTTGACTCGATAGGCCTTAACATATATGACAAAATGCATGAAATCCAGTGAGTTTCACTGGGCTATGGAAGGTCAGAGAGTGGAGGCGGTCTAAATGTGATTTATATTGTATAAAATGCACAAAACTTCAGTAAGAAAGATTTCTCAAGTTTTAAAAAATTTCCTTTTACACTTGTTTTTAGTAAGTTGCGATTTTTAATTGAATTTTTGTGTATTAGATACAGAATATCTCAAACAACCTTAATCATCTTTATACCCCCGTCCCTCCACACCCCTTCTTTTGATCTCTGCAGCCTTGATAACAGTGTCCCTTTTTCGTTTCTGATTGTGTTCGTTTGGCTTCTCTTCACTCCTGCACAGTTACCTACAGAGTGCCGTTTCATTAGTATTTTCATAAAATCAGTTTTTGGCTTTGTGTATCATCATATATTTGTTATGATTCCCTCCATTTATCTTTGTTATTTTCCCCCTTCTCGGTGCATTCTGGGACATAGAGCATGTAGCTTTGTGGTTTTCAAATTTGTTCTGTAAGACCAAGATACTCTGTTGGTTCCTGAGTTAATTTAGCAAGTCCCTCATGTCTGCTGAGAAAACTCATTTGATCTAGTTACTATGACTGCTTTGTTCAGATTTATCTGTAGGAATCCCACAAAACTGGGAAAAAAAGTTTCATTTTTTAAAAAAAGAAGTGTTCTTTAAAATGTGAAGACTACTAAGCCACTGCGTTAATGAGATCTACCACTTTCAAATCATAACCTTTAGTGCTTATAGATGCACATATTTCATTTTTCAATTTTCAAATTTTTATTTATTTCTATTTTATGTGTATGAGTATATTGCCTGTATGTATGTAAGTGCACCCATGTGTGCAATGCCAGTGGAGGCCAGAAGATGGTGTTGAATTCCCTGGAACCAGAGTTGCAGATGGTAATTAGCTGTTGTGTGAAGTGCTGGGACCCCAACCCCAATCTTCCATAAGAGCACTCAGTGCTCTTAACCAATGAGAGATTTCTCCAGCCCATACACATATTTCTATTGACAATGATACTAAGTATCAGTTTATAGCAATTTTTCCACAGAGTCAATGCCAGGGCCCTTCTAAATTGGGATCTGTAATTCTATCCACTTGTAGAAGATCAATTATCTTAAGTACAAAAAAGCTCTGCAAGATTGTTCTCTGCCAGTAACATTTAGAATTTGTGCTGAGTACTGGGTTAAATTTTACTCTTAATAACATTTCAGGTAGAGCTCTTTTTGATAGATGATCATGGTTTTTTATTATTAGTATTTCAAAACATACTTCATGAGATGTAGTTCAATGGTAGAGTGCTTGCCTAGCATGCATGGGGCCCTGGGTTCAAACCCCAGCACGAGAAGCAAATAAATGGACAACAAAAATCTTATTTTCTAGCATCTCATTAGCTCCTTGAATATCACAATTAAAAGATATCAGAGTTCTGTTCTCAACTAACTCCAGAGTTTATCTTTCAACCTAATCTTATATGAGAAACTAGCAGGCTTTAGGTATGATTATTGCTTACAGATCACTGCCATATACACTTTCATACTGCTGAGAGATTAATTAAAAGTAACATCAGATTCTACCTATTAATATAAACTTTGGATGACATTGTCTAATACCAGTGTTTGATTCCGTCGACAGAAATAATTGGACTGATCCACGCACTTTGACATAGTCTATAAATGCTTTAAGATTTCAGAATTACTTTTCAGTGTTCCAAATTAAAACAGGATGGTTTCTTAGAGAACCAAGATGAAAACTCAAAAGATAGGGAGCAGGTCCAGTCCCCCTACTTGCCCTCTGCCAAGTAATTTAATTTTTTGATTTAAGCTGTAGAATAATCATCTTTCCTCTGTGGAAAATAGATGATTGTCTGTCTCCACACAGATGATGTGAACTGGGAGCAGTAATTAGCTGAGCTTGTTAGCTAATTACCATCAGAAAAAAAGTGACTCAACAATAACAAATCTCAGTTGTTGAGATAAAACTTCTTTTCCATTTAATATGATGCAGAAGCCTGGGGTCTCATCCAAACACACGATAATGTGTTTCCAAGGTGTATGTTTTGTTTTAAAGAAACAAAAACATATCTCTGTTATGAAGTACTAGCTGGGGCCCTAGTTTAAAATCTCCTGTTGGGCCCATTCACTTCCAGCCCAACATTCAGTGCTAATTCTAGAACAAATTTAATCAGAAATAGAAATTACCCAAGAAGTCTCATTCTTCCACATCCTTTTTTTAAAAAAGTATTTTTTATTTATTATTTTTATTTTATGTGTATACATGTATTGCCTGCGAGTAGGTAAGTGCACCCATGTCGTGCACCCACAGAGGACAGAAGAAGCTGTCAGATCCCCTGGAACTGGAGTTACGGACAGCTGTTAGCTGCCATGTCTTCCACATCCTTTTGAGAGGTTGGGGGACAAAATCTCTCCTGTAGTTCATTCATTCCTTAATGGTTTTTGAACACCTATCAAATACCACATAAGTGGTAACTAGGGAACATCTCTGTCTTCCTGGAATTTGCTTTAGATTCCTGTTTAGTCTTGTCAGGTCACAGCTTTCCCAAGATGACACCCTCAGACTTGCACATGTCCTCTGAGTTGCAGGGCCCTGATGTGCTACCCTTAAGTAGGAGATCCTCGACACCTTTCCTAAATCCACAACCGTCACCCTCATTTCCTATTTATGCTATGTGGTTTTTGTCCTGTCTGGTACCTCAGTTTCCACTTTGGACTGCAATTTGGACTTGGCCAAGATGATCTTCTCTAAGTACTGAAGGGCAGCTTCCAATCCCACCTAACAAGTTGGAACCTGTTTCCTAAACAGACCTGCTTCCCCACAATGATTTCTCTGCTCAGTTGCCCTTTCCCATACCACAGATGTGGCTCCTACCCAGCTGTGTACCCATTCACAGTCTCTGTAGTCCAGTAAACTGGTCTGCCAGGGTGCTCAGTTGAGTGTCAGGACTCAGTCCTGCCATGGATGACTATAAATACTAACTACTGATTAAATATTCAAGTGTTTTCACCAGTTGGGTTAAGGCAGACAAGCCTATAAGGTGAAGCTTCTTTATCTGGGTAAGACAGAGTAGGCTCTTGATGTTTACAGAAGGGGAGGATCAGGGACATTCTCTTCCTCTCCCTGGCTCCCAGACTTACCTTCTTTCTGCTGGTGCTGGAGTCCTATGCCAGTACGTTTCCTTTAATACATGTCTCAAGTCCCAAAAGCATCTTCTGTTCCCAATTCACCTGTTCCTGACCCTGCACTCATCCCTCCCCACAGCAGCAGTGTCTAAGAGGTCCCAAGTCTGACAGTCATCCGACCAATTTTTGTCCGTGAAAAGGTCCATATTGTGCTGATATGTACACATTTGCTCATTTCTTATACATACATGATAAAAATAAACCGACGTTTGTTGAATAACTGCGTCAAATCACACACCACCTTCATCTGCAGAGATTTTGACGCCAGAGAAACTCTAGCTTAGAGAGTCTAGGGGATGCTTTCAAGTAAAGGCCACCTCTTCTAGTGATGTCATGCCTCAATAAATCAGGTGCTGTTTTTTGTTCTCATCATCCTCTTTCTTCTGTGGCTGAGGCTACTTAACGTTCCCTTGAAAATTTGGTCCCCATACGCATCTGGGACCAGTGCTTTTTATGTAACACAGAGTCTTGAGATGTTTTGTCCAATACTATGAGATGTAGCATGAAGTCACTTTTCTAGTGATTTCTGTTCACATCTGACTCTCCAGTTTTCTGGTCCCTCCCCATGGGGGCTCCAAAAGTATGATCACGACCTCAAGGAGTGGCTCTGATTAACAACTGACATCTCCATGGAAACAAGGCCAAAAAGATAGTTCTCAGGGGAGGTGGTGATTGATCAGAGCTGCTTGGTAGCTCTGATGACTATCTGAGCAATCCTGGCAGCAAGCATCTCTGTAATACAGCCCTGTGCAGTGTGACAAGCACTTTCATGAACTAAATCACCATTTAGTGAAAATGATTCAATCTTCTCAGATCACAAAGATGGAAGAATTGTGGGGAAAAGTTCTTTATTGCTACAGCACAGCAGTGGGGGCTCCTGGTACAGAAGGCACTCAGAGACAGCAGATACCATGGAGACAGGCACCCTCAGGACAATAGCTAGTCAGTGGGTAAAAAAGCCTCAGGCACCGTGTGTAAATCCATTCCTTTATCAAGTTTATATTAAGAATACCCTGTGTGCCAGATCTGGCAGCAAAGGACTGGTGATCTGTAAGAGACATGTTCCCTACACTTAGACCCTTCAGAATCACTGAAGCCCTTCTTTGCATAAACTCTACTTACTTAGCCTAGGTCCCCACTCTAGGTATGATACCTGTCAACTATTGCAATACTCCAACTATTTTCCCAACAGCGAATCGATCAATAAATGATGGCTTGTGTTCAATATGCGGTAAGCAAATTTCCTCCCAGACAAATGCCTTTGGGAGGTGAACTGGCCAAATTGAGCTGAGAATATTAGACAAGTAACATCTGCATTACCTATGTTAGCCCTCTCGGTATTTAGGATTTGCCTTCCAGTCAAGACGGTTGCTTACCACTCTGTCACTGCACAGTTCTGTGCTAATTGTCCCTCACAGATCTCTGTCCATAAGTTCTTGCTGAAGTCCTTGCTTTTATGATTAAGCAAAGTACAAGCATGCCATTGCGTCATTCAACAACTTTAGGATCAATCTACAGAATGTAAACCAATTTTCTAGCAACGATAAAAGTGAGGAGAGGATTGAGTTTTTACTGTAGAGAGCTCTGTACAGATGACTACCTGAGTAGTGCCAGCAGCTGGCATTTCAGTAATACAGCCCTGCGTGGTATGACAAGTGCTTTCATTAACTAAATCACTGCTTAGCAAAAAAAGATTTCATCTTCTCAATTCACAGAGATGGAAACATCGTGGAAGAATGTTCTTTATTGTTACCGTGCTCTAGAAGCAGTGAAGTCATGGGCACCTAAGTGGTCCATTTCCTGGCTATTACAGCAAGAATAGTTACCACATAATTGCATTCAATGACAGGAACAGAAATCTAACTCACTTCAAAATTCTCTGTGAAGTCTTTATATCCAAAATAGAAAAACTCAGTATGGTGTTTTTTCTAATTAAAGTATGTGAATGTTGTCTGCATGCTTTAAGTGCATTGGAATTTGAAACTAAATTCTATTTATGAATGCTATTATTTATATATCTTTATACTTAAATTCTCTGAGGAGTTTTCTC
This sequence comes from Nannospalax galili, assembly GCF_000622305.1. Lineage (NCBI taxonomy): Eukaryota > Metazoa > Chordata > Mammalia > Rodentia > Spalacidae > Nannospalax > Nannospalax galili. The sequence continues at coordinate 1,364,994 of NW_008335281.1, forward strand.
TTTTAAAACAACGGAGTCCTTCAACAAAACCCTGGCAAGATTGCCAGCTTTCTTATGCCCTTTCTGCAACTGTCAAATGTATCAAATACTTAGAAAGAATTCTAGAAAAATATGTTCCTTTGATTTATCTAAATAGTGTGGAAGGCTGGGCTGATGGCTCAGTAAGTAAACTGTTTGCTGTGTAAGCGTGAAGACCTGAGTTCAAATCTTCAGCACCAATGTAAAAAGTCTACTGCAGTGAAGCCCCAATGCCGGGGGAGTAGAGATGGGAGGCTACCGTGGCTCACTGGTCAGCCTCTCCAACTAGTGAGTGAGCTCCAGGCTCAGTGAGAGATACTGTTTCAGAAACTAAGGTGGAAAATGAGAAAGATACACAAAATTGACCTCTGTACTCCACATATGCAAAAACAAGTGAATGCATCCACACACGCATGTGAACATGCAAGCATACACAACACACACATATAAGCACAAAGTTAAAATTTAATTGATTAAGGGTCTGGAGAGATGGCTCAGCAGTTAAGAATGCTGGTTGTTCTTGCAGAAGACCCAGGTTCAAATCCCAGCACCCACATGGCAGCTAACAACTGTCTGTAACTCCAGTCCCAAGGGATCCGACAGCCTCTTCCGACCTCTGTGGGCATTGCACGACACGGGTGTACTTACCTACATGCAGACAATATACACATACACATAAAATAAAAATTAATTAATTAATTGATTAAATAAACAAATAATGTGGACTTCTAAACACTGCCATATTTCAGAAAGAGCTTCTTATCTGGCTCTGATCCTCCAGTACAGTGTGAGCAGGCTCTCACAGCACTAAAACTGTTGATAAATATGAACAATACTGTACAGATTTTCTTATTTATTTTTGCCCTTTTCTTAGGTATGAAGGTTATGTCCATTTTTTTACTACTATAAATAACATTATGATGAATAACATTAGATTTCCACGTCTGATTATTTTTAGGAATACAGTACAGAAACAAAATTAATAAACAAAAGGGAATGAAATTTTTAAAACTTTTTTTTTTTTTACTAAGTATTCAAACTGTCTTCTAGGTGGGTCTAATTACTCATTTCTCTCCTTGAGATTTGTTATCTGAGCCTGGGAATTTGAAATTTCAATTTCTGATATACTGTGTATTTGACTCCCCCTGTGGCTTTTAATTTTATTTATGAACACTGTGTGGAAATAGTACAAAGTGTAAGCTGAAATTTCATTTCCAAAAAGGATTTGATTTAGCTTGTTCTAGCTACCCTACGATGTTCTAACTTAAAACTATATTTTAGGCATCTGAGCATGGATATAAAGTCATCAGGTAGATTTCAATGGTAATGTTTTTCACATCTACTAATTATTGTTTTTTAATCATTATTTTTTTAATTTTTTTTTCATACAGAAGAATTCATTCCAAAGCAATTGACATTGAGACGTTTTCACATGCATGTCTAATCTCTATATACATGACTATCACTGGTCACAGTCGCCCACCTTCTGAGCTCCTCGGCATCTGAGCATGAATACAAACTCGTCAGATAGACAGCCTTCCTCTCCCACTAGAGGCTCCATACTCTGCCATCCCTGTCACTGTCCACTGTCCTGTCCCAAGGGGAGTTGTGGGTTGAGGAGAGTTTCAGACAGTAAGGAGGAAGATCAGTCCAGGTCTGAACTTGAACAAAGATTAATGCTGACAGCACAGTTATGAGACTGTCAGAATTGAGAAAGACAGCTAAGACACTTCAGGCCAGATCCAAACTCTGCAGGACAAAGGACATGCAAGGTGGGATGAACTTTACAAAATCACAGAGGGCAGAATTGGTCTTTGAGGAGTTGCTAGTCTTTTGTTTAAGAGTTTGGTAAATATCTTGGTAGAGAAGTGGATGAAACCCAGGGTTCTCACAGCAGGAGCAGGTCATCTCTTCCCCCCAAACTGGCCCTGATCAGGAATATCTGACTGCTTAGTCACCTCACCTACTAGCCTGCCAGCTTGCCAACCTGCCAGTCCATCCTTCCTACTCACTCTCAAGGTAATTATATTAATTCAACTGTAAACCTAAAAATTTACAGCCAATTTTGAAAGAGATGCATCCTACCTCAGGAAACCGTTATTGAATATGTCAATTGTGTTGTAAAGATATGCTTCTTCTAAGTATGTTGTTATTAAATAAATCATTTTTAAAAATTAAAAAAAAACTGTATTTTAACTTAATATTTAAAACATCAGTGGGGTACCATGTAATGTTTTGATACATATATGCATTCCATAATGCTTAAATCAGGTTAAACATATTTATCTATTCAAACGTTTACCATTAGAACCACTTTTAAGTTAATGGTTGGGCTTGGCATTTACAGCTCTAAAGAGGAAATAGAAATTCTAGCCTCTAGTTGGGGAAATGGCTTAGCAGATAAAGTGCTTGCTGCACAAGCCTGAGGACCGGAGTCCAGATTCCCAGCATCCACATGAAAGTCAGATGTGTAGGTGCTTACCTATAACCTCAGCACTGGGAAGGCAGAGACAGGCAGAGCCCAGGGGTTCACTGGGTAGCCAGTCTAGACAACCGATGAACTCCAGGTTCAGTGAGGATCACCTCTCAAAATATGTGGTGAGTAACAGATGACAATGCCCAACACCGATGTCTGGCCTACACACACACACACACACATTCTAGCCTCAGGTCAGCTTGAAGGAGGTCTAGGTTTACAAATTCTTATGGGAGGTGTCATTTACAGACTAGGAGAAAACTGGTAAATTTCCTGCTTCTTTTCAATGTCGGATTCTTTTTCTAGGTTTGTTTCTTATTGAGACTTTTGTCTCAGGGTTAAGTGATGCAATGAGGTGCTAAGACCAATGTCCAGGATAGTCTCACCTGCCATCCCAACAAATAAGTCCAAAAGAGACAGACTGAGTTCATCTACTAGGACGTCTGTGGTCATGGGGAGGGTGACTACATATAAGCATCTTCATAACTCTTAGCCAGTTAGGAACAAGTACATAGTTAACAGAGGTGACACTGGGCGATCTCATGCCCTGACATACAGAAACCAGAGACTATCATCCAAGACCTAAAGATACTGACAAACACCCAGGTTTGGGCCACAGCCTCAGTACCTGCTATTTACCATGATACCCAACTGTCTATGAATTTCTCACACTTTATTGAAATTTCCATGAGCCATTTAAAAGGAAGCATCTGGTTTTGGTCCTGTGATTTGTAGGTTTCTGTAATAGAAGACCTCCTCAGAGCAGCTAGTCTACAGTAGTGACAGACGTGGTCCCTCTGCATCCTCACTGTCACACTCTCACACACTCCCTAGTCTCGCATCCAGCTCACAGTTTACCTCACTTCAGGGCCCTGAGTGGCCTCAAAGTTTATTCAGCATCTTAGCCTCTCCATTGTTTAAAAGCATCCTTAGCAATCTATATCTCACATCCCTTTATCCACACCGTGGGCCTTTCTCCATCGATGAAACCACCTTAACACTTTCAATCCCTTCGTGTCACTCTTACACAATCTTTCCTATTTCCAACTTGCTTAAGCAGGCTCCTTTGGCAGTTTCAAACTCCTCCATCCCACTCATTATGACCTTTGTCCTCCCTTATGTTCCTACCCAGTTTCCATCCAAGGTCCCTGTCTCACTCTCTGGTGCTACCTGTCCTGTTGCCCTGCAGCTGAACCTGTCTAAAAAAAAAACAAACCCCAGGATCTGGTAGGCTGCCATTTCCACACCTTCACTTGGGTTGCTAGGAAAATCAATACCACCATGCTGATTGATCCCTTTTCACTCAAGTCCTGTAACATACCTGCACATGCACACATGTGCACACACGATCACATACACACATGCACACACGTATACACATAAACGCAATTACACACACAGTGATCCAGTACCACCTTGGAGATCAGGTTACCAGCAGATTGTGACTTCCACCTTGCCTTTCTTTCTAGCTCAGAGAGAAGCCGTCTACTCTGCTGTGAGTTGCCCCATGGAGAGGTCCACGTAGCAGGAAGCAGGGTGGCCAGACAGCTGCTGGTGAGGAGCTGAGGATCTCAGGTCAACAACTCACAGAGGACAGAAGCCTGCCAACAACTACGTTAGTGAGCTTGGATGCAGATCCTCCCTGTCCAGCCAGCGATGACTGAGGTCCTGGCAGAGACCTTGATTACAATTTGGGAGCGATGCTGAGTCTAAGCACCCACCTACAATGTGCCTGGACTCTTGACCCAGAGAAACCCTCACTGAGTTTTTAAACAACTACATTTTGGGGCCATTTGTCACACAGAAACAGAAAATTAATAGGCACACCTGTTCCAACTCCAGGCGGTCCTCTGGTTGTGATGAGAAGGGGCTTCCCCTCCAGCCCAGCACCTGTGGGAAAAGTCCCTTCCCTCTCTTGTTCCCACAAGTCTCTTTGTCCCTAAACAAATTCCTAGTTAGGGTTCTCTCCTAATTTTTAACTTGTGCTTTTTTCATCGTGCTCGTTCAATGCTCAATGCCTCTTTTCTTCTTTCTCCATGATATGAGGACATAAACCGTACTAGCCTGCTTCCTGATGCCTATTCAGGTCTCAGCAGCAGCCTTTGGGCAGAGGTAGCCCTTGATAACTATAGTGAATGAATGAACTCTGAGTGGATGCCGACTTTTTTTTTTCTGACAGTTTACTCAAATGTCTTTGGTAGTGTTTAGGATTACCACATTGACCTGTTTTGAACATGTATATTGAAGTATGAAAATCTGTTTTAAAACTATACACATAACAGTAGTTTGTGAAAGTTGGTGCTTTGGATAGATTTGGGGGTTGTCTTTTTTCAATTAACCCCTACTTTCTTTGAGAGTTGTGACATGCACCTATAATTTCAGCACTTCAAAGTCTGAAGCAGGAGACTCTCAAGTCTGAGCACAGCCTTGGGTGACATATGAAGTACTTTTAAAAAGACTATTCCCCTCAAATGAAATTTTCCTTTAACCAGAACCTCATTTAGCCCTTTTCACTCAATTTTTAAGACTGTGTTGGTTAATCTAGTCAACACAATTAGATCTGGAATGAATATATATTCATCCTACAAGCTCTGCTCCCCTAGAGAGCCCAGATGAACACAGATACCCTTTTCTCTCAGCAAAAACAGTCCTTACTTAGCTTAACATTCAAGCTATACATTGGACTTCTCAACACAGCCTGTGTTCTTATGAAATGAATAAGGCACATATCCTTACACAACCACTCTGCTCAAGAATTCTCACAAAGAAAGACTAATGGCAGATTACTTCCATTCTTAAGTTCCAGGCTACCTTTCCCCCATGAGAAAAGTAAACAAGAAAAGAAACATTGTCAACAGCGTTGACTTGTATTAGATTATCCAAGAACGGAAGATAGAAGATGGGGTTTTACTTTGAAAAGCATGAGCTACTAGTTCTGGTTCTGCTTTCTCTATCCTAGACCAGGAGGATGGTGTCTTTGGGGGTCCATTCCTAGCTGCCTTGAAGCCCAGTGCTTGATTACAATGGACTGTGACCAGACTTAGGTTAATTAAGAAAAATAAACGAGTTCTTTCCTACACAGAATGTCACATCACACCACAATGTCTATATCCACATCTCCCTCACCATCTCCCACACGCCCTTTGATTCTGATTGTCCTTGACCTTGGGCTGAGGTTCTGGTGATTTCATCTGGAAGCCACTTAGATGCTTCGTAGAACTTCCTGCATCTCTCTCTTTCTCAAGGTATGCTTCACAGATTAATCTATCTGAAACATAATTCTGGGGATATCACTCTGGTACCCAAGCATCTTCAGCTGTTCTCCACTAATTGGTGGCTGTTTTATCAAATAGCCTGTGGTTTAAGGCCTTGCACAGCAGAGAACCAATGTGTTTATTTGGCATCTCCTGTTCCCCTCACCTATAACTCCAGCCAGACTGAAAATCTACTTTGGCTCTGTCATTTCAATGTTCACCTTATCTCTCCTGGTTGAGTTTCTCCACTTTTTTTTGTCTTTTTGAGGTAGGGTCTCCCTGTAGCCCCAGCTGTCCTGGAACTTGCTATGTAGACCAGGCTGGCCTTGAATTCACAAAGATCCACCTGCCTCTGCCTCCCAAGTACTTTAATTTGGGCGGCGGGGGAGAGAGAGAGAGAGAGAGAGAGAGAGAGAGAGAGAGAGAGAGAAATACTAGCATGTGGAGGCTAGGGGTTATCTAGGGGGTGTCTTCTATATAGCCCCAGCTGGCCTGGAACTTGCTATATAGACCAAGCTGAACTTAATCTCACAGAGATCAATCTGCCTGCCTCGACCTCCCTAGTGCTGGGATTAAAGGCATGTACCACCACACCTCACACCTTATTTCTTTTAGACAGGGTCTCTCATTAAACATGGATCTCAGTGATTTGGCAAGACTAGCTGGCCAGGAAGCCCTAGGGATCTGCCTGTCTCCACCTAATCAGCAATGGGATTCCAGACAAGCTCTGCAAAGCCTGGCTTTTTATGTGGGTTCTGGGGATCAGAACTCAGCATGAAGCATATGTGGCAAGCACTTTGCTGACTAAGCTACTTCCTCAGCCCCACACCTCTTTTTATTTTTATTTTTTGGTAAGTTAAAATCTGACACAATCTTTAACATCTATTATATTTTTCCTTCCCATGGAATCTTTTAACCCCCTGAAGTTCTCCCTTCTCCTGTCTTATATTAAGGCTATATACTCTTGTGCTTGGGGAGATGGCTCAATGGGTAAGAGCATTTATTGTGCCAGCATGAGGACCCAGGTTCATATCCACAGCACACACATAAAAAGCCTACCATAGCTTTGAGTGGCTGTAACTCTGGTATTGTGAGGCAGAGACAGGCAGATCCCATGAACTCAGTGGGCAGCCAAGTCTAGCCAAAATAGTGAGCTTCTTGTTCTGTGAGAGACCCTATCTCATGGCAAAAAAGATGGACAGCGATACAGCAAGACACCCAATGTCTTCTTCTGGCCTCTGCATACACAAGTACAGGCACATGCACCCACCCATTATGTGCACGCACCATATATACACACATCACGCACACCATACCACACCACACACACATAAAGGAAAAAAAGATTACATTATCATGGCCCAATGCTAGGAAATATTTCATTTAAAGTCACTGATATATTCCATCTATGAGTTCCCAGATGCAGGGGCCACATTGTCAAGTTTTTTTGTGTGTTTTCCACTCTGCCTGGCACAGGGCTGCCCACACAGAACATTCTGCAGCAAAAGAGTAGATGAGTCTTTCCTTTATCAGAAGATCCACCAAAACAGAATTCTCCATATTCTTAAAATATGAATTCTAGGGCTAGAGAGATGGCTCAGTGATTAAGAGCACTAGCTGCACTTCCAGAGGACTGGGGGTTTGAGTCCCTGAACCCACGCAGTGGCTAACAACAATCTTTAACTCCAGTTCCAGAGGAATCCAGCACCCTCTTCTGGCTTCTACAAGACACAAGTGCACTTACATACATGCAGACATAACACTCATACAGACAAAATAAAAATTAAAAAATATGAATTCTAACATCAAAACTCAGTTTCACACTCTATTCAACCTCTCAAAAAATGTTACAGTTTTGCAAAGGTAAATCACAAATCTGAAATCTTGTCCTGTAAAGACAAAAACATGCATATGATATTGAAGGTTTTGGCATTTTGCTCGTGTGCTATAGAGTTTTAAGGATAGTGTGTCTGTGATGAGATGTGCCAAAGAAACTTGTTTTCAAATAAGTTTCAGATTAAGTTAAAAACAGAAAATCCTACCTCTTTCAATTTATGTTTTAGAACTGAAAAGCTGAATATTAGAAATACGCTTCTCACTGGGAGTTAAATGGCAATAAACATGATAGTAAAAGTTAATCAGCATGAAAATTGTTAAACTTTTGGTTTTATTATACATTTAAACTTAGATTCTTTTTGTATGGATACAGTTTAGCAAACTCACTTTTTCAGGAACAGAAAATCTTATGATTTGCAAAATACGTAATCTAGAAAAAGCATGAGAAGAAAGACCATCCAAGGCAAGGGCCCGAGAGCTGCGTGTTATATCAGCAGCCTCCTGTCCTGGATGTCCCCTGGGCATTATATAACTCAAAGGTAATTAGGAAACTCAGCCTTGGACTGCAAATCCCATCCCACAAAGAGTAATCCAGCGTGAAGACATCAAGTACGCAGATGCTCCAAGTTCCTAGCCAAAATAAAGATGTAGCCTTGGGATATATACATCTGTGCTAATCCTGCTGGACATCAATTTAGAGGGATTCGGTTTAGCCCAGGACACTGGCTTTCTCTGATATGTCTTCTTCCAGAAAAGTGATTGATTACGCTGTACTGGGTGAAAACAGCAACGCAAAAAGTTTCTAAAAACTTTTTTAAACATTTGTTCACAGACTGGAACACACTTTTTTTTCCCCTAAATTGAAAACAAATGTCCACTTAGTAAGACTTAATGAATGTACTTAAGAATCAATTGTCTTCTGAAAACAGCTTACTCCAAGAGGGACTGGATTTTTATTTAACAAAACAGTTCAATAATGGTTTTAATAGATTAGAGAGTAAACAAACACTAAGTGGTCAAAACCAAGAATTAATCTAAGAATTCTTCTCAAGGACTATAGTGCGTTGCAAGAGAGAAATGTTCAACAGTGCATTTATTGGTATGGTACATTTATCTTTTCAATAGACACTATTAAACAAAAACATCAAGTTCCCAGGCTAACGGACTATTCATCTGATCTGTGTGACCACTGTGCCATCTAGTGCCAGAACTTCAAACAGCAGCAAGCTGGTTTTTTCCCTCCAATTTCCTCATTTTGAATATTTCGAACACTTTTTTGAAAACAGCTTATTACAAAGAATATAAAGGATACATCATTCGTGTGAAAACTTTTAGCAGTTTAACATTTCTAAAGGTTCTAGAAAATTAAGCCTTGGAACCTAAAGAAGGTAATGTGTACTAGATAAAACTATTTGGAAGCTACAGATAGAGGCAGGGATAAACTAAGCTATTATTACTGTTTTGGTGGGGGAGGGGTGTGCAAGCCAGAGGTTGACATCCACTGTCCTCCTCAATTGTTCTCCACCTTATTTTCTTCTTTTCAGGCCGTGTTTTTCACTGAACCTGGAGCTTAACAATAGGGCTAGATGGGATAACCAGTGAGCCCCAGGAATCTCCTGTTTCCATCTGCCTCTCCAGCACTGGGATTACAGGGGTGTGCTGCCACATATGATTTTTTAAACAAGGTGAGCTGGTTAGTTTCTGTCAACAAACTAGATTCACCTGAGAAGAAGGAATCTCAACGGAGGAATTTCCTCCATCAGACTGGACCTTGGGGATGTCTGTGAGACATTTTCTTAATTGGCAATTGATGCAGGAGAGCCCATCCCACTGTGGGTGGTGTCATATCTAAGCAGGTGGGCTTGGGCTGTAGAAGAAAGGTAGCCAAGCAATCCTGTAAAAGCCAGTAAGCAGCTGTCTTCCTTGGTTTCTGCTTCAGGTTCCTCCCTTGAGTTCATGCCCTATTTCTCCTGATGATGAACTGTAAAGTGTAAGATGAAGTAAATCCTTTCCTCCCCAAGTTGGTTTTAGTCCGTGTTTTAACACAGAAACAGAGAAACCAAACTAAATATATGGGTTCTGGGAAATGGAACTCAGGTCCCCAGGCTTATGTGGCAATTACTTCACCACCTGAGTCCCTCTTCCCAGCCCTTAGTCAGTTCTTTTATTTTTTTAAGAATTTCATACATGAGTACTGTATTTCCACCATTTCTATCCCTCTTCCTCCCTCTCCAACCCTTCCCATGCTCCTCTGCTCAATCTCAATTTTGTGACCGCTTCTTTAAACACACACACACACACACACACACACACACACACACCACCTGCTGGGTTCATTTAGTGGTGTTTGTATGTACATGTGTTGAGAGCTGACCATATGGAACTGGCTAACCTATCAGGGAGTTTGTCCCTGGAGAAAACCGGTTCTTCCTCTTTCAGCAGTCATCCATTGCCTGTAGCTCTTCACCTAGAGGTGGGACTTTGTGAAGTTTCTCCCATCCACATTGGCATGACTAATGCTGCCATTGTGCAGACCTTCTTTAGGCTACCATATTGTGGAGCTTTCATGGATGCATCTTCGCTGTCATGTTTAGAAGATGCTATCTAGGCAAAGGTGTCCTGGTCCTCTGGCTCTTATAATTCTTTTACCCTGTCTTCTATGATGTTCCCCGAGCCTTAGGTGTAGGGGTTGCATTACAGATGTGTCCCTTAGGGCTGGGCACCTCACAGTCACTTATTCTCTGCATTCTGACCAGTTGTGGATTTCTGTAATAGCCTCCATCTGTGGCAAAACAAACAAACAAACAAACAAACAAAAAAAAACGGTTCTTTGCTGAGAGGCGAGAGCTACACTTATACTGTGGATATAAAAATAAGAATTTAGAATAAGTAATCAGAATACAGTTAGACATTACATTTGTGTAGAAAAGTGGCAGTAGTAAGTTGTCCTCTAGGGTCTATGACCTCTCTAACCATGAGTATTTGGCTAGGTTTATAGTACCAGGCATGAATTCCCCACTATTAAGTGGGTTTTAAGTCCAATTAGACAACTTTTGGTTACTCCATGATTAAAGTGCCACTATTGTACCATTAGGAATATTTTGCTGGGCTTTTCATTGTAGTGACTCCTGGACTTTACTGCTGGGTAGGACTATTGATTGCTTTTCTCCCTTGGCAACTTGCATAGCACCTTCTGATATATTGAGAGCCAGTCTTCAGAAAGGAAGCTTCTAGGTCAGTTACAACTCCATTCCCCTGAGTCCCGTGTCCAAAGTATAGTGTCTTCAGTAATAAGGTCTTACCTTCAAGTTCTGGGAAGTAACCAGGGCAATGGTCATATCCTATATTGTTTTGAGAGTCTCTTGGGCTACCCTGGCCAGCAACTTAAGTAAGCTTATAAAATAATATGTTCCCCTATGAACTTTCCAATCATCCTTAGTGTTATTACTCTCCCTTTCCTCCCTCTCCCTCTGTATTACCTCCTCCCCAATTAAAGCTCCTCCCCCCGTTTTCCCATTTCCCTGTAACCAAGTTATTTTCAAAGGACTTTTGTAAATGTGACATCTAAGATGTCTCACTGAATCACAAGTAATGCCATTCATAGATTTTCAAACAAACAAGTTCGGGAAGTTAATTAGCAGATATAAAATCAAACTTATAAAAATGAAAATGTACTCAATGAAACTATTTGCTGGAAATGTTTTCAGAGTTGCTGACTATTTCTCTGGCTATACCTCTTAACACTATCTCAACGGGGATACTTCGCTATAATTGCTTGTCAAGTAAAATATTAAATCTAACCTGACAGTCGCATCTAGACATTCTGCATAGGTAAAAATATGTTCAAATCTCACAGGTCTCTATTAGAACTGTTAATTTTCGCTTTTGTTTAGATATTTTGGTTTCTTCGTTAGAGTTTTTATATTCTTAATAAAATGAGGAAACAATACAAGGCCAGCTGTTAGAAAAGAAATGAAACATCTGTAAGAGTCAGAGCATGGTCCTCTGGGATTTCTCCAATACTGCTGCGGAGGAGACCCTACATTGTTTGGAAAATGTCCACATCACATTTCCAGTGCACCCAAGTTGGAACCACTGCTTTTCTAACATCACAGGAAAACAAAAATCCTTTGAAAATGTAAAGATGTCCTGGAGATCCATTCTATGAGTATCTACAAAATAATACAACCTAAAGAAAATACAGGTGATCATGCAGATAAATAAATGTAGTTACAATTTTTTTAATTTAATTGAATTCTGAGTGCTAGTCTATTTACTGGTATTCAAACCTACCTGTGCTAAAGGAAGATACTTTAAACATGAACCTCTAAGGTTGTGTGGAGAACAGACACCAAGGTATTTTATCACCTGCAAAGCCCAGGCTGTTGTATATTCTTGAGTGCTGAGACCTAGTGCTTGTTTTTAACCAATAGATTGTGGAAAGGTAATGAGCTGCCCACTCAGTGATCATGCTGCATAAGACTCTGTCTTAGAGGAAGAGGAAGAGACTCTCCTTCCTGACATGAGAAAGAGGAACTGGGGGAAAACATGAATAAGCTTACTAGAAGGAGAAAAAACCCATATCAAAGGCACAATTATTTTCAACAAAATCATAGAAGAAAATTTCCCACTCCTAAGGAAAAAGATACCTATCAAGGTACAAGAGACATACAGAACACCAATGGACAAGACCAAAGAAGGAACTCCCTGTGTCATATAATAGTCAAAATATTAAATGTACAGAACTGAGAAAAGATATTAAAAGCAGTGAGAAATATCAAGTCACATGTAAAGACAGGCCAATGAGAATAACAGCTGACTTTTTAATGGCGACTATAAAAGCCACAAGGGCTTGGACCAGTCACAAGGGCTTGGACCAATGTCTCACAAGTCATGAAAGAACACAGATGCCAGCCCAGACTACTATCCCCAGAAAAACTAGCAGCTATAATTAAAGAATAAATTAAAATTTTCCATAATAAAAAACAGACAAGAAATTTACGCTCACTAAGGCAGCTCTACAGAGGATATTAGAAAGAATACTTCCCTCTGAAGAAAAGATTAAATACACCCAAAATGGCACAAGGAATCAATAATCAATTCCTAAATAATTAACTGAAAGAGGCCTAGAAAATACCATTACCACAATATCATAGAAATTAATAAACATTGGTCAATAATAATTCTTAATATTAGTGGGTTCAATTACCTAGTAAAAAGGCACAGAATGACTGGATTAGGAAACAGGATCCATCTTTCTGCTGCCTCCAAGAAACACCTCACTATGAATACCACCTTAGAGTAAAAGGGTAGAAAAAAGGTATTCCAAGCAAATAGAAGTAAGAAAAAAGTAGGTGCACTTATTCTAATACCTGACAAAATAGACTTTAAACTAAAATGAGTCAGAATGAATAGGAAGGGACATTTCATATTCATTAAAGAAAAACTCTGGCAAGAGGATATTACCATCCTAAACATATAAAAACCACTTTAAAAATCAGTCATGTTGGAGGTTACACAGCTTAGCAGTATATCTATCTCCAGTGGTATGGAGGTAACACCTCTGACCAGTGGGCCATGGTACCTGGGCTATTACTGCCCAAGGACTTGCAGGTAGCCTCTGTTGAAACTGTTGGCCCTTCTTTTGTGCACACACAATGTCCCATAGGTGACCTTTTGACTTCAGCAGCCAGGAACTTCACACTCAAATTTCTGCTAATGCCATTTTCTGAGCATGTCTTCCCTAAAGAGCTGTTGGGATTGGTTATGCAAGTACAGGCCATGGATTATGTCACTTTCATTATCTTTCCTGCCTTTGAGATGGCTCAGTGGGTAAAAATGCTTCCTGTGCAAGCCTGATGACCTGAGTTTGATTCCTGGAACATACATGAAGATCTAAAGAGAAAACCAACTCTACAAAGTTGTCCTCTGACCTCCACAGGCAGACATTGGCACCCTGCCACACACATACATTATACACAGACGTAATAACAATAAATTAAATTAAATAATCATCTTTTTCCATTTCTTAATTCACTCTGCTTCTTCATCCCTGAAATCTCCAGGTCCAGTTCTCAGGGCGTGTAATGCCAAATTCTCTCCTAGGAGACCCTTGCATGTGCTCTCTCGGTTCCCAGGCCCATTTTGTTCTTACGCCTGACTGACAAAACTGACATAAGGCATTCTGAGCTACAGCTTGGGGAATTAAGATATTTATTTGGGCTTTCCAACAAAGCTTATGCTATCCGGGAGGGGGTCACTTACAAAGACACGGACGCCCATGGGCTCTTGCCCCTACATCTTGGCTGAACTTTTCGAGATCTGCCGGCCACTGCCAGCACCCCGCTAGCACCGCCAAGATGGCAACTTCACACCACTTCCTCAGCATCTGTCCTTAGACCCTTCCCCTCATGCAACTGAACCTGACCAACTAGGGGGGGGGGACTGTCTCCCCTGTCTACAGGGTCTTGGGGTTCAGCACTAGTTTTCTCAGAGGGACAGGCATATCCAACAGGGAGCCTGATTTGAGATTTGCTCTCCTGTTTCCACATGCTTAGTGGCCTGCTAAATAAACTTTTTTTGGTCAATTCATTATTTCAGCAATCCATGTACTATGCTGTGGGCCTGCTTGGTTGGGTAGCAGAAGTGAGCAGTCATTCGAGAAATCTATGAGGGTCACAGGCAGTTTTACTTGACAGTCAGACTCAGGCCCTGCATCTCACAGCCTCTACCATCCTACACCTCTTCTGCCCACAGCCTCTACCTCCAGCACAAGAAGCTCCCAATCAGGTTGCTCCCCAGTCAAACCTCCAGGTGAGAACATAGGTCTCTGATACCTTGGTTGGGTCCTGGGGAGATCCTCAGCAAAGAGCTGAGATGAACTGTGTTCAGGCTCCTAACCCAGGAAATGAGACTGGGATTAGCCACCACATGAGTGAAATTTGTCCTGAAGTAATTGGGGGAGAAAGTCCACTTGTCTATTAAATACAATTCACAACCCAGACCTACCTCTGGGCCTGGCAGAAGTAGACCCTCAGAGATCAGCTAAAGGATATGCTGAGGAGAGATGACTCAGCAGTTAAGAGCACAGATTGCTCTTGCAGAGGGTCTGGGTTTGATTCCCAGTACTCATATGGTGGCTAATAACCATCAGTAACTCCAGTTTCAGGGGATCCAATGCCTTCTTCTGACCTCTGCAGGCACTGCATAACACGGGTGTACTTACACACATGTAGGCAATATACTCATACACAGAAAGATCAAAAAGGCAGAATGGTTCAACACAGTCTCAAGGATATTACTACCCCATGAAGGAAAAATAGACAAGCAATTAACTTTGAAAAGTAACTAAAATAAAAGGAAATATAGAAAAAATAAAATAGGATGGGATGTACTAAAAATGATATGTTTCAACATAAAGCTACAGAAAACCTACATTAAGCATACTTAGCCAAAATGATTAAAAGGCAAACAAAAAGAAGGAGAGGGATTGAGGGATTTGTGGGCTCACAAAACTGAAGTGGGAGAAGCTTTGGGCTTAGTTGCATTCAACTGAGAAATAATCTATGACTTTTTCACTTCTTTTTTTTTTCACTTTCTCTCTTCAAGTGGCTTTCCTCACACCATGACAGAGATGGCAGTCAGGGGCTTCTATGGAATAGAGAAGAAATTTCTTTCATAAGTCCCAGGGAAAATCTTTATGCATTTGAATTGGAAAACACATTACACACACACATACATAAACACATATACATTCACACACACAAATACATACTTGCACACCCTTAACTCAAGCATACAATCAAGGTTGGCTAGCCAAAGCCAATTAGCACCCAGCCTTGGAGGAAAGACTGGGTCATTCCCTACAAACCACATGACTGATAATGTAGAGTAATAGTGATTTCTACATAGGATAATCTGGCCTTGATGAGAGTCAAGGGCAATGCATGCTACAGCAGTTTCAACAAATGTTTACCCGGGGAACCTTCCTAATTCTGAGACAGAAGGTCACACGTGATATACAATGAAATACAGACCTGGGGAAGGGCACAAAGGGACACTGAGTGCCAGTTTCACAGCAGTTTTATAAGGATAATAGAAAGTGAGAAGCTTTTTTTTCTTTTGGTCTTTTTGAGACAGGGTCTCCCTGTAGCCCCAGCTGTCCTGGAACTCTTTATGTATTCCAGGCTGGCCTTGAACTCACAGAGATCTGCCTGCCTCTGCCTCCCAAGTGCTGGGATTAAAGGCATGCGCCACCACGCCCGGCGAAACGTTTCATTTTTAAATTCTAGGTTACATCCAATAAAGGTAGAATTTCCTCAGATAAAAGAAATTATGCTTCTAGAATGCAATCACTGAAAATAGATTTGTAAGTAGGCCTGGTGTCTCAGACCTGTAATTCCAACTACTCAGGAGGCTGAAATAGGAGGATCAAAAGTTCAAAGACAGGTTGAGCTACATAGTGAGTCCAAGACCAGCCTGGACAACTTGAACTTTGTCTCAAAACTGTCTCAAACAAAAAGAAATGAGGATGTAGCTCAGTGGTGGGTCAGTTGCCTGGCATGTGGGAGGCCTATGCAATCCCTCATAGCACTAAACAATTAAATGAGATTTAAAAACAGATTTGTACCAGTAATATTTGAATTTCCAAAAACAATAAGCCATCATTTAAGTCTGAAACTGGTCTCTGCTATAAATACACACACCTGTGTGTGTTCACATTCTATTTAGAGACATATATACAATTGGGATCCATTTAATGGAGGCATTTAGAACATCTAGTTTTGTTCAAGAGACTTGCAGGTCCACTGCCATGCTGAGCCATCAGATTGCCTGGAAAATTGGTACACAGGTCAAAGAGAAGTACAAGTGCCACATCAGGAATTCAGCCAAGGTATCTGGATAAGACTGGAAGAGAGAACGCAGCCCAGGGAGGAGCTAAATTGCAGAAGAGGAATGTCAAGAAAATCTTGTATGAAGACAGAAATTAATTTTTCAGCAACCAAAAAATCTAAAAGCACTAAAAAGCCTATAAATAAATTACACTTTTCAGTTGCTAAGAAGAAATACAGAACCAAGGAAGAATAATGGATCGTTCCACGAAAATTCTAATTGCATGGCTCCCTACTTTTTACCCTATGCAATAAAATGACAAGGCTTATTGTAATTTGCTAGCTACTGGACCAAAGCATCATAGTTAATCAGTGCAGCAGGTGGGAGGAAAAAATCTAATATCTCTAAATAGAGATCTCCTATATTAGAAATATTAATTTTCCAAGAGTATGAATATTATTATAAGCCTAACATAAAAATAATATGGAAATCAGGGCTTCAAAGGAAAATAGATGACTCCAAGGTAGGGACAGGGAAAATACAGAAGAGTCTGAAACGTTTTGTGTTCCAGGAATTAAGGAAAGGCTTTTTAAAGAGATGGGGGTATAGCGAACAACACAGCACGGGAGCCAGCTTGCACAGGACTCTCAGCAGCCAACTAGGCACCAATTTGAGCAACAAAAGAAGTATGATAGTAAAGGGTTCTATTATAACACAGAGAATAAAATAAATATACATGAGCTCATCTTGATACAAGTTAGTAGGTGGATGGATAAACTCAGAAGATGTAACATAGAATTTCCAGTTGATAAACCTCAAGGAATAAAAAAAAAAATAGACCATTTAACAAACAGCATGGTAACTGTTGCAGAAGGAATCACTAAAAGGCATTAGTAAGCTAATTGGCCACATTTGCATTAGGTCTGTAGATTAGTTCATGACATTTTATCAATGTTCATTTTCTGGTTTGATCATTGTACTGGGGCTTTATAAGATGTTATCATATGGGAATTCAGAAAGGGTACATGAGAACACCACAAGCTCATTGCTCAGCAGTTAATATTCAACTCATTGTAATCTTGAGAATTTAAAAAACATTTTATGAAAAAAAATATCAACAAAATCTTCATCTTCAGGTCTCAGGGTCATTCTATTAAACATGAAGTACCAATTTCAAAGCCATCATCTGGGTTAGGAAATCAGTCCTCCACCTGAATTTTAGATCTAGAAGAAGGGAAGGGACAGGAGAGGGCTAAATGTACTTAAAATTATAATCAGGGTAGGGGCCCTTCCAGAACAAAAATGAAAATGTGGTGTGCCCCCACCCCTGATACCTTGTCCTCCCACCCCCAGCACAGGCACCTCACTCCAGCCACCACTGTGTAGATCATTTTCCACTGTGGAGATTGCTAAGGTTACAACTCAAAGGACAAATAGCTGCAAAATGTGAGGGTAGAAAGGAAGAAGGGCAAGGAGGTGGGAGCGAGGAGACTGCAGAGGGCTCGTACAGCAGCCTGAGATACTGGGCACCTCTTCTGGAACAGCTTTGATGGCTGTACTAGAAACGCATTGGGATGCTCATCACGCTGGGCAGGTGTGTGTGGTACAGACCTGCAAGCCCAGCACTCAGCTGCCCAAAGATCACAAGCTTGAGACTACATAGGAGACTGTATCTCAGAAAAATAGAATGGTCATCAGTGCAAAGCTATTGGCAGGATATTTTCTTGGCTGTATTTGATAGACAATTTATGATGTGACCATGTAAGAACAAAGCTTAGCATTTACATAATTGGTTCATGTTACTCCTCATATTGGTGAGAAAAGTCAAAATACAACACTGCAGAGATGCACAGGCTACAATGATGCTTATGCCTGGGGCTTCCATTTAGCAATCCCTGAGACTTCAGTCAGACCAACAGCCACATCCCTTCTGAAGACAAGGACAAATCAACACTTAAAATATCAGATATCAGCTATGGGACTCGAGAGACAGCTCAGTGGTTAAGAGCATTTGCTGCTCTTCCAGATGACCTGAGTTGGATTCCCAGCACCCAGCTGACAACTGCCTGTACTCCAGCTTTATGGGATCCAATGCCCTCTTCTGGCTTCTGCTGGCACCAGCCCGTGTATATGAACACACACACACACACACACACACACACACACACACACACACACACACAAATGAAAAATAAAGTAAAACAGCCAGGCATGGTGGCACACTCCTTTAATCCCAGCACTTGGGAGGCAGAGGCAGGAGGATCTCTGTGAGTTCGAGGCCAGCCTGGTCTACAGAGTGAGTTCCAGGCAGCTGAGCTACAGGGAGACCCTGTCTCAAAAGGACAAATAAATAAATAAATAATAAAGTAAATATTAAAGAAAGAAAGCCCTGTCAAAATAAAGGTCAGATATTTTTTGCATTCTTAAATGCCATGATACCACAAATGCTAATCACTGGTTAAATCTGATTTTTAGATGAATAAAAAGAAACCTTATTCTTGGGTTGGGTTGGGTTGGGTTGGGTATTTAGCTCAGTGGTAAGTGCTTGCCTACCAATCACAAGGCCCTGGGTTCGGTCCTCAGCTCCAAGAAAAAAAAATCTTATTCTAATATTTCTTGGAAAGTTTTTGAAGTAGAAATTGTTATGCGAACAAAAGAACAAAATGCTTTTTATACTTTTGAGCATTTGAAAGGTTATTTTTATATGATTATATAAATTTGTCATACCTGCATATGAACATTTAAAAATCAATGCCATCATATTTCTCTTTAACATACATAACATAAATTCTTGTGTGTGTGTGTGCATGTGCATCTGTGTCTGTGTGTATGTACATGCCATGATGTGCATATGGAGATTAGTAAACAGCTTCCAGTATCAGTCCCCTCCCTCCACCTTGTTTGAAGTAGGGTCTCTTTGCTGCTATATGCTGGGCTAGCTGGCCTGCAAGTTTCATGTCTCTATTTCCCATGTCCCAGAAGAGTGCTGTGATTATAGACGATCATGAGACTACATTCTGCTTCTACTTGGAATGTGAACTCAGGTCCTCATGTTTGCACAACAAACTCTTTTATCTACTGAGTCATCTCCCCAGCCCCGTGATTATATTTCTTATATAATGATTAGCCCAGTTAGGAAACAATATTCCCCAGACAAGAAGAGAAGACATACTTAGGGACACATGGTAGGAAGGGGCTGGGGACTAGGAGGACTGAGGTAGACTGAAAACAACGAAAGCATGACAAAACCCTGCACTTAGGTTTTAGAAAATCAAAACCAACAAAATCACATTGTAATGAAGCTAACCATTCAGGGTGATGGTGAGAGGACCTTGTAACCACATGAACGCTAAAACTAGGGTCTACATATCACTTGGCAGTGTCCTTCAGGATAGGGGCTTTCTTTCTGCCTACCTTCGTTAAGCAATTTAATTTCAAGTTAAGGCAGAATGATAGGTAGGCCTTCTGAGCCTATAGACACGGCATATATATTGCCATGTGATCCTGTCAAATCTGGTTTGAGCTGATTATACCTACTGGAAACAGAACTTAAGAGCAGAGAACATTGAAAACCACAAGGAAGCTGAACTCAAAGTTCCTGGATAAAGAAAAATATGATACAGGGATCAAAGAGGTAGCACAGTAAGCAAAGTGTTTACAAGCATGGGGGATGGAAATTAAATCCTCAAACACACACGTAGAAACTGAGTGTGGTGGCGACCATGTGTAACCTCAGCACTGGGCACGTAGAGAAAGGCAGATTCCTGGGACCCACAGTTCAACTAGCCTGGCCTATTTGGAGAGCTCTAGGTCAGTGACAGACCCTGTCAAAAAATGGATCACACTTGAGGAACAATGTTCACGGTTGCCCTCTGGTCTCCACATGTACACAAACCACACACACACACACACACACACACACACACGTGTAGTGCTTCATTCATTTAAAGCATCCATGAACCTAATGCTGTTACTCACAGAAATTTGTTTAATAAACATTTACCAAATAACCTACACATCCAGCATTCTCCAGTCACTTGAATGCCACCTCTCAGATCTTTTCCAAAGCTGCACACCAATTATACTTTCATCTCCCTCTGATTTGTCTTTGAGCTGGTTCATATTCTCCAAAATTATTTTAAGAGATATTTATGGAACAGATAAGAATGCTCAGCTAATATGCTAAGAAGGAAGCATCATTTGCCATAAGCAGAAACAACTTATAAATGTGAATAAATATCTAAAATACAAACTGGACAACCACCTACATAAAATTACTTCACATATCACATTGCATATTATCTTATAAAGCATAGGTCTGTATAATCTAAAAATGTACATATGCCAAAAGTTTTCAGAAGTTGCTATCTGTGATGGTTTGAATGAAACTGTCCCCCCATAAGCTCCAACTATTTAGACATTTTGCCTCCAGTTGGTGACTCTGTTTTGGGAGGCCTTAGAAGGTGTGGCCATGCTGAAGGAAAGCACTGCCAGATCTCAAGTCCCTCTCTTGCTTCCTGTGCCTGCTTGAAGATGTAGAGCTTAGCTTCTGCTTCTCCTCCAGCCACCTCTGCTGCCATGCCTCCCCACCATGATAGTTGGACTCTTGCCCCTTTGGAACTGTAAGCACAAATAAACTCTTCCTTCTATAAGCTGCTTTGGTCAGTATTTCTAACACAGCAACAGAAAAGTAACTAATACACTATCCATATACAGAAAAGGTTTGAAAATTAATGACTGGGCTGAAGGAACTTTTAGAGATGAACTGTGTTGTAGTCAGAATAGACCAGATTGTGCCATAATGACAACTTACTTCCAGACCTGTGGGCTTGATATCACCAGAGTATTTCTCAGCTGCACTAAGTACCCTGTGGACCAATTTATTCTTCAATGAAATCATCTTCAGGTGTGGTCTCACAGTCAAGGCCAAAAGAGGCTCAATTGTCATACAACTGTGGTATCCAGATGTAGCCTCCTTAGTAGAAAAGGCAAGGAAGGAAAGCCAGAAAAATGCATAAGTTCTGTGTTGTCTCAGCACCTAAAGGACCACTTTCCCCTCTAGACCACAGGCAGAATGAATCACACAGACTCGCCAAACTGCAAGGGAGGCCAGAAAGTGTGATCCTTTCTCATAAACACAGATGATCTTGCAAGATAGAGGGTTGGAAAAATTAGAACACTAGTGTAGACGAAAACAGTCTCCAGGTAGAAATGTACCTGAAGATAGGAGTAAAGAAAGCACTGAAGGTGAGCAGCTGAGGTGAGGCGCTGAGGGAGAGAACTGAATTCTCAGAGGTGTTGGTAGACCATCTCTGCAGCTGATGCATGACATTCCCAGATGTGAACTGTTGAAATGCTGTGGCCACCTGCTCATTGATAGGTTTAATGTAAATGATTGGCTTGCTTGTAGTCACTGTTTCGGTCTGCTTCTTCCTAAGTTAAGGATTACAGAGATCTATTGGATTCCTACAGTGAACAAGGAAAGGGAAGGCTTAAAGCACATGCATTCTAAAAAATGAGAATACACAAGCATCGAAGAGTACTGCATAAAAATATCAGACCCATCTGAGATCTCAAAGGTACAATCTTGCCAGTACTATGGAATTCTGGGTTTCACATGTCAACTGTGCTCTAGCAATATCCACTAGTTATATCAGGAGATGTGGGTGAAGGGAAAGAGGACACCCTCCACAAATGCAGTTTCACAGCTCTGGGCCAGCTTGAGAGTCTTTGATCAGCCACGAGATTGATGGGTGTAGTTCCTACAGCCTACAAGCATAGGCGCCACAACTGTACGGCTGGATATTAATTTAGACCTTACAAGGGTTCCAGTCTCATCAGGTCACTTCACCTTGGTCATGACCCTATGACTTAAAACACATTAGACCCATAGGAGAAGGTTTGAACCATCCTTCCCATGGTTGGCACAGACCATAAGACAGTGATTCCTAACTCTGAGCATTCCTTTCACCACCCAGGAGACTGACCAAGAATGAAGTCCTTGTATGCCCTGGATCTTTAAAAGTCATGATAAAGGAAAGTATGTAACAATAGAAAAGACGTGTTAATGGTATCATGAACGAAGGGGAGGCTGAGAACATAACTCAGTGGTTAAAGCACTTGCCTAATATATGTGAGTTTCCAGCACACACAAAACCTGTGGCATTGGAGAAATGGCTCAGTGGGTCAAGTACTTGCATGCAACCATGAGGACTCAAGTTCAAACGCCCAGAACCCAGGTCAAATCCAGTCTTGGTGGAGCACACCTGTAACCACAGTGCTGAAGGTGCAGAGATAAACAAATAGATACAGCCTGGGGGAATTGCTGGCCACCAGTCTAGAGGGAACGATGAGATTCAGGCTCAGCGAGAGACCTGTCTCAAAAATTAAGGAGAAGAGCAGTAGAGGAAAACTCCTGACACTGATCTCTGGCCTCCCGTCACTCACATATGGGTGTATGCACCTGAACATTACACTTACACACACACACACACACACACACACACACGCACACACGCACACACACACACGCACACACACACACGAAATTGCATGATTACAATTATATAAAGAGATACATAGCACCTATTTCAAAACTTTCTTAGAGCTACTGAGGGACTGTAAGGTATTGCCGGATGCCCCTTGACAATATTTTTAAGGCGCTCTTCTCTCTACCCCCAATTCAAAGAATACCTGGAACTCTGGTGTATCTGAGCCAGAAACTGACAGATCAAAAGTTGAATACAGCAAAGCATGAAGAATGAAGTTCAGTCTTCAGTTCAGCATCCTGTGTATCAGCACAAGGGACCTGCTGAGGGAAGCTCCTGCCTGAGCAAGCAGCCTTTGAAAAATGTAAGACCAAAGCCAACACGGAGAGAATCATGAAAAGGAAGGTCTGTTTTCCCTTCCAGATGGGCAAATTGGAGGGGGGAGCCTGTGTTGTGCTGCCTACCTAGCTCTTTGGGGGTATTCAGAAGCCAAGCACTCCTAAACCACAGCTGCCACTTTCAAAATGACTCCAGTAACTTTTGGGCACCAAAGCCACTTCAATGCTTAGAGAATTCAAGAGAAGTGAACATACTAATGAGACAAGAAAAGTCACTGACCCAATCAAGACCCAATGATCAGGATGAAGAAATCTGGAGGGACAGAACAGAGTGCCCACCTGCTACAATGGTTAGTTTTAGTTGTCAACATGGAAGAATGAAGTTCAGTCTTCAGTTCAGCATCCTGTGTATCAGCACAAGGGACCTGCTGAGGGAAGCTCCTGCCTGAGCAAGCAGCCTTTGAAAAATGTAAGACCAAAGCCAACACGGAGAGAATCATGAAAAGGAAGGTCTGTTTTCCCTTCCAGATGGGCAAATTGGAGGGGGGAGCCTGTGTTGTGCTGCCTACCTAGCTCTTTGGGGGTATTCAGAAGCCAAGCACTCCTAAACCACAGCTGCCACTTTCAAAATGACTCCAGTAACTTTTGGGCACCAAAGCCACTTCAATGCTTAGAGAATTCAAGAGAAGTGAACATACTAATGAGACAAGAAAAGTCACTGACCCAATCAAGACCCAATGATCAGGATGAAGAAATCTGGAGGGACACAGAACAGAGTGCCCACCTGCTACAATGGTTAGTTTTAGTTGTCAACATGACATGGCCTCGAATCACCTGGGAAGAGAGTCTCAATGAGGGACTGTCTAGATCAGGTTGGCCTGTGCACATGTTTGTGTGAGATTTCCTTAATCAGAATAACTGAGGTGGGAAAACAGGTCTACTGTGGGTGACACCATTCCCTAAACAGGGGCTCCTTAACTGTGTAAGAGTAGGAAAGGCCTGAGCACAAGCATGTACGCATTCATTCTCCTTCTGCTCTTGACTGTGAATGTGATTAGCTGCTTCAAATTCCTGCCACCTGTGACTTCCCTGTTGTGATGGCCTACAACTGTGAACTAGAATAAACTTTCCCCTCCCCTAGACTTGCTGTTATTAGTTTTTTTTATAATCACAGCAACAGAAAAGGAACTAAGACAGTTGCCAACAGCTTTAGACTAATAATCTAAGGACACATTTCACAAAGAAATTCTAAACCAGATGGAATGGATCAACTTTATACGGATTCTGATCTAAGCAATTATTACAACTGGAAGATTTGAATGGTAGCTGAATTGGTAATGGTATTCATGTAACAGTTTTAAGGACCATAATGGTATTGTGGTTTTTTTTTTTTTTTTTTTTTGGTCTTTTTGAAATTTAGAGAATCCTTATCATTTAGCATTATGTATTAAAATATTTACAGGAAAACTGATATATCTGGAACTTGCTTTCTGGTATTCTTAGGTGGGGGAGTGGAACAGAGAAGAAATGGGCACAGAGAAGAAATGAGTTTGAACAAGAGTCAAGAACCATTGAGTTGGTGGTGGTGAAAGAGCACTATAGAATTCTGTTTGCTTTGCATTATACCATTTCAATATTTTAAAAATAAGCTTAAAAATGAAAGTCTGAAGTGTTTGTGGTATGACTGCAGTTCCTGCCACATCAGCATCCTTTCCTTCCTTCTAGAAATAGTGTTGTCCGCCATCACTCTGGGAACCACCCCCATTTCATTTGGTTTTCTTGGGTAACACCACCAAGGTTTCCATCCAATTAGTCATGTGACTTAACCAAGCCTGTCAGAGCCCTTCTGTGTGGTTTTATGTGTGGATCCCATGAGAGAGAAGTCCTCTCTTTTCTTTTGGGTTTCCCACTAAGATGGTTGGAATCTGGAGTTCCTGGCAATCATACCTAATAAACTACAGCTGTAGCGGAGACAGTGCCTAACCTAAGACACTCAGAGCTGGGAGACAGGGTAGAGGCAGGGTGGGGAGGAGGCAGGGGAAGACAAAGGAGGAAGAAATTAAGACATCAACCTCTGAGCCTCTGGATCATATGTCCTGTTCTATCCTGCCCTAAGTTAAGAGAGCCACTAAGATCCCTCTTTAAATCTTTTGCTTTGTTTTTGAATTTTAAGAGAGTCTCATGTGTCTGAGGCTGGCCTTGAACTCCTGACTCCACTTCCCAAGCACTGGGATTATAGGTATGTGCCACCACATAGAACTGCAGGCTCCCACAACTTTGCAGATACAACTGAGTGATCCTGAGCTTGGAAGAGAATCCTGGGTTATCCAGACAGCCCTGAGAAACCAGGAGACTCCTTCTGAGGGAGTGGTAAGAAGGTCAGGGTCAGAGATGAAGGTTGGAGTGACACACTTTGAAGATGGAAGAGGTGGCCAGTGATGGCTAATATTGTCAACTTCACAGGATCTAGATTCACCTACGAGATAAGTCACCAGGTGCACCTACCTTTAAGGGCTTATCTGGATTAGCTTTGCTGCTATAAATGCCTGTGAGGGATTAAGTTAACTGAGGCAGAAAGACCCACCTGAACTATGGGTAGCACCACTGCACAGGCCGGGTCCTGGGTTCAATGACAAGGAGAAAATGGGCTGAGCATCAGCATTCATCTCTCTCTGCTCCCTGACTGTGGATACAGCGTGACCAGCTGCCTCAAGTTTCTGCTGCTGTGACTTCCCTGCCAGGATGGACTGCACCCTGGGTACTGTGAGCCAATGTAAACTCTTTGTCTCTTAACTTGATTTTGTCAAGGTATTTTACTACAGCAACTGGAAAAGTAACTAACATGGGGCAAGGCTGAGGAACGGGACAGCCTTGAATGGTGAAAAGACAAGGAAAAGCTTCCCGGAGCTGAAAGGAAAGCAGCCTGACTGACATTTTGTGCTACAGCAAAGCATACACCCCACAGGTCTAATCAGCAGCTCCTCAGATGCCTACTAGCCATCTCACACTCTACACACCCAACATGCACTGTCAGTCTTCACACCAAACCCACTGCACCCACGACCTTCCCTTTCTGGTAACAACTACATCCTTCCACTGCTGTGGCCCAACCTCTCAGAGCCAGTCTACGTCACAGCTCCACTGGGAAGCATGCCAATTCCACCTCCAAATACACCAGTCCTGGCCCTTTTCTGGGCACAGTCATCACCACCATACATTCTGAGTCTCCATCATGTCTGACCTGGAGCTTAAGAATGGCCTTATGAGTCCTGACTTCCACTGTACCCCCAAGTTTCTATTTCCAGCACAGCAGACAAGCAATCCTTTCACAGTCTGAGTGAGGCCACCAGACTACTTCGAACGCTATGTGAGTTGAAGTGATGGCCCATGGGCCTCTCCATCCTACCCTTCTCCCAGCACACCCAGCTGCAATCACACTGGCCAGGCCTGGCAGTCTGTCCTGGGCCCTCTGTGCCTGGAATGCTCTGTCTCCCAGGGAGCTTAGTTCCCTTCTTGCAGCCTCTATTCATCATTCTGGTCTCATAACAGAGACCCTGGCTGCCCCACTCAGCCCTGCCTTCAGCACCTGCCCAAATCACCTCTCTTGGGTACTCTCAAGCTTCCTTCTGCTGCTCCATTTCTGAACTTTCAGGAGCCCTTGCCACTTCCTAACAGATGCACTATGTCCTTCATGAGGACAGAGAACCTGGTCCTATTTGGCTCACTGGCCTAGGCTATAGTAGGTGTTCATTAAACACATGCAGAATGAGTGAGTAAACACATGCATGAGTGAGTGAACACACGCACGAAAGCTGATTCAGTTCCATTCTGGCTGCTTGAAAGCAGAAAGTGCCTCATTCGTATCTGTGGACTTGAGCTGTCATTTTTGCTAGAGGACTCTGGTGACAGGGATCCTTGTTTTTTAAAATATTTTATTTATGATTTTTATTTTATGTATATGAGTGTACTGCCTGTGCCTATGTGCCCGTGTTGTGCAATGCCCACAGAGGCCATAAGAGGGCATTGGAGCCCCTGAAACTGAAGTAATAACCAGTTGTTAGCTGGCATGTGCTTGGAAACGAACCCAGGACCTCTTCAAGAGCAGCCAGTGCCCTTGACTGCTGAGTCCTCTCTCCAGCCCCATGGAATCCATGCTTTACACCATGAGCCTTTGTAGAAGTGGAAAGCCTTCCTATTCATCACCACTCATGTATCTGGATGAAAAACGCCCATCAACACACTTCCCATTATATCTCCCACACAAACAGGCTTTCCCTTTGCTGGGGCTACAGCAGTTATTTTTAGGGCTTGTTACTGTTTGTGACTTTGCCGTTTAGATTTCACCAAAGCCCCTGTTTATGATCAGCAGCCCTTCCCAGAACCCTATTTGACCAGGCAGCCACATGTGCCTGGCAGCTTCCCCTGTGCTGAGACTCAAAATGGTCCAAAATACAGCAAGTGTGCTGCTTCACAGCTCAGCCCTGAGGTACCGCTGTGTGTCCCTTGCAAGTCTGCGTCTTACCTGTTTTGTGTAAGGAAAATTTAAATACAGATTTATGTGTGTTGCAACTATAATCCCAGCACTTGAGAGGCTGAAGTAGGAAGATTACTGCAAAAGGCCACCCTAGACTAGTGAGTGACAGGCCAGCCTGGGCTACAGAGTGAAACCCCATCTCAAACAAAAAAACCTAAATAAATACAGAATTCTCCTTTTCATGAGATTCCTTAAATGCATGTAAGAATTAAAAACAAAAAATCATTATATCAGAGGGTTATAATCAATGGAAATAAAAATATATAAAGCCAGTAATCATGACATAGCTATTTACTTACCTCCAGTATTATTTGTGTGGGTATATGCATACATAAAATTAAGATAGGATTAAAAACTAAAATGAGATCGCGCAGCCCTCAGTGCCTTGACTCCCCCAGCAACATTCACCCTTCCATCTCCCCTGCTGTTCTGTACTCCTAGTTTGGGCCCTGTGCCATTCCTAGTCTTGGGGCCCCAGACACCTGGGGAACCAATACTGCTTCCTGATCCTTTTCACCCAGACCAACTTAGAGCCTTCCTTGGGCCCCAGGAGCACTGCTTCTGGACCTGGCCCCACCCACACCTCTCTCTGCTTCCCTGGACCTGCACCACCGGCTAATTCTCCTAGCCTGCTCTCCTACCCTCAGGCCTCTCTTGGGGTAAGTCTATCGTGGAGCCCTCCACGCCTTGACTCCCCCGGCCTCATTCACCCTTCCATCTC
>NW_008335281.1:1394258-1394619 GCF_000622305.1 Nannospalax galili
GGCTCCAGGAGCACCGCTTCTGGTCCTGGCCCTGCCCTCATCTCCCTCTACTTCCCTGGTCCTGCAACACCCGCCAGCCTCCTTCTGGGGCTGACAGCCTCTTTCTGGGGCTCTGAGGCTTACCTTTCCTCTCCCTGATCCATTGCATCCAGTACAACACAGCTACTCAATCCACTCCCTGTGAAATCGTGCGGCTTCTTCCCACCCCATCTGCCTTTGCATCCCTGTGTGGCACGGCCAGGGCCAGGATCTCAGGTCAGTCCAACACCCAAGTTCCTGAGGCCAAAATCATCCTTAGAAGATTCCAGACCTAAGGAGAAACTCTGAAAACTTCTGACCCACATTGGAATTGGGCCACCGT
>NW_008335281.1:1396384-1427439 GCF_000622305.1 Nannospalax galili
GAAAGCTGTGCCAGCTTGGTTTTTGCTTCCATTCACTTTATTTTCCATCCTTTGACTGTATATGTGTGTCTTAACAAGAGAGGTGTATTCCTTAGAGGCAATAGATAGTTGGTTCTAGCTTTTCAATGTAGCCAAGCAATCTGCAACTCTACTAGTGAGTTGAGGCTATTTACATATTATGATATTTATGGATAGTTGTTAGCTGCCATGTGGGTGCTGGGATTCAAACCTGGGTCTTCTGAAAGAACAGGCAGTGCTCAACTGCTGAGCCATCTCTCCAGCCCCTACATAAATTTTTAAAAGAAAGAATATACATTTTCTCTTTTTATTTAAAATACTTTATTAGCTTTGCTTCTTTAAGAAGTAACAAGGTTACATTGAAAGACTACATAGGTAGAGAATTTGGAAAGGAAGCGAGTGGCAAACTCACATTTTAGGAACAGTGACAAATTTCACATTATTGTTGAAGCTTGGTAGTACAGTTTTGTCAGTAAACAATATTTAAAAATTATAGTAGACATAGAGTTTGAAATTTAGTTTGACAACTGTATCAGTTTAGTTATTACAGTGTGCCCTTCCTTCCCTCCCTTGTTCCTCCTCCTCCTCCCCCTCCTCCTCCTCTTTCCTTCCTTCCTTCCTTCCTTCCTTCCTTCCTTCCTTCCTTCCTTCCTTCCTTCCTTCCTGTTTCCAAACTTCCAAACTTCCCAGACTGACTTTTTATCTCTAGAAGTTCAATTAGGCTATAGATGAAGGCACACTGGGGCTGTAGAAGAGTAATAGAAAAACAGTGGAAAAACCTCTTGGTGCCTGGCAATGGGTGAGGTCCAACATCAAGGCCTGGATACCCAGGACCATGTGTGGAGTGAGGCTCACAGCTGGACCTTAGGGGAGTTTGGAGGTCCGATCCAGAGAATCATTCCTCCTAAGACCAGAATCTGCAAATAACAGAGGCCTCCCCTGCCCCCAGTAGAAGAGGAAAAGTCTTTGCCGTTCACAACCTTGGGACCTCAGAGGATAGGCTATGAGGAATGTAGTCATGAAGACTGAAAGTGCGTATGTGTTTTTGCCTGCATGTATGTAAGTGCACCGTGTGAATGCAATGCCCACAGAGGCCAGAAGAGGGTGCTAATTTCCCTGAACCAGAGTTACAGATGGATGTAGCTACCATGTGAGTGCTAGGAACTGAACCCAGGTCCTCAGTAAGGGCAGCCAGTGCTTAACCATGGAGCCATCTCTTCAGCCCCACATTTTTTTCTCTCTTGATAGAAGTCTAAGCAAGTCAGATCACATTTGACTGCAGTGCTTATGTTTTTAAAACTACATTTATTTATTTGCGTGTGAGAGAGAGTGTGTGTGAGAGAGAGTGTCTGTGCATACACACACATACATCATGGCACACAGGTCAGAGGACAACTCTTGGGAATTGGTTCTTTTCTTCCACAATGTGAGTCCTGGGAATCAACCTCAGTCATCAGCCTTGGTGACAAGTGTCTTTACCTGCTGAGCCATCTCCCCAGCCTGTGGTGCTTACTTTTCAACTATGGCTGCTATCTGGGTCAGTGGAACATTTTCTTACTAATTCTTTTATTTCTTCTCTGCTCATTGCTTTTTAAACTTTCTATAGTAAAGGATACATGACATAAAAATGATCGTTTGAGGATTCTTTCTTTTTGAGGTTGTGTGTAGTGCTGGGGGTCAAACTGAAAGCCCCTCCCACAGGCTAGGCCAGCACTCCACCATGGAGCTACATGCAAAGATCCCTTTTGCACCATTTCCATATGCACAAATCAGCAGCATATAGTTCATTCATTACTATTTCCAGAACTTTTCATTATCCCAAATAGAAATTCTGTATCTGTTAATCATTTCTTGTCTCCCCAGCCACAGGAACTTCTATGAATTTGCTTACTCTAGGTATCTCCCATACATGAAACCATATAGTTCTGTGTCTGTGTCCACTGTTGTTCATCCATGTTGTAACATGTTTCAGAATTCTATTCCTTTTTATGTTCTATAATAGTCTATTACACAGTAGTACTGTCAATTCCATTTCATTTCTCTGGTTATTCACCGTCTTTTAGAGATCATTGTGGCTGATCTGTTTCTGATTTCTTAGATATATTCTTTACCTTTGTTTTCTTCTTTCACAGTCAGACACTATGACATAAACTGGATTATACAAATTTTAAGACACAATTATTAGATGTTGAAACAGCATCGCACAGGAAAGGCAATCAGGTAAAGAGGTTATTCCAATGCCATACAGAGGTGTTTCCCTGAACTACAGGACCACAGAGGGACTTGGGGCGGGGGTGGGGGGAAGAGACTCCAGTCAAGTAGTGACAACTGACTGGGGTTTTGATTTATTCATTCATTATTTAATGTGTGTGTGTGTGTGTGTGTGTGTGTGCGTGTGCGTGTGTGCACCACATGTGCATCAGTGCCAGAGGAGACTAAAGTTACAGGTGGCTGCGAGCTGTTTGACATGGGTGCTGTGAACCAAGCTTGGATCCTCTGCAAGAACAGCAAGCACTGTCAATTGCTGAGTCATCTCTCCATCCTCTTGATTAGGGTTTTGAAGGGTAAACAGAAGTTCTATGCCAGAGAAAGAAGCCGCAGAGGGCTGTTATGCATGGGGAATCACACCTATGATGACAAGTGTGATGTTTCAACTTCACAGTCAACGTGACTAGATTTAGAATCACCTGGGAGACATGCCTCAGGGCATGCCTGTGAGAGAATCTCCTGAAAAGTTTAACCAAGAAGAGAAGACTCAGGACTCTGAGTGTGAGTGGTACCATCTCATGGGCAGAAGTCCCAAGCTGAATTAAAAAGGGGATGGGAGAGGACCAGCGGGGAACGGGCTTTTTCCTCTTTGCTTTCTAATCTACCCCATGCGAGCAAGCAGCCTCAAAGTCCTGCTGCCAGAGCCAAGAGCTGCTATCCTACCACCACACCTTACCTACCATGCTGGACTATACCTTCAAACCCTAGGCCAGAATAAGCACTCCTCTCTCAAGGTGCCTCTTGTCAGGTGGCTGGTTGCTCTCAGCAGTGAGAGAAGTAAGCAACAAAAAATGAATGTGTGAGCACAGGGAGTACTTGAGAGAAATCAGAGGAAGGGAACATATGATTGATGTGAGTCCCAGCCAATTGCTCCTCTTTGAGGGTAACCCTAAAAGCAACATGCATTTCCTCAGACCCCTGAGTTTGGGGCTACGGTTGCAACCATAAAAGCAGTAATAATCTGACTCTCCCTGGCTGCCTGTGTCACTTAATGGCTGCAGGCCTCCTGGACTCCACAAACTTGAGATTCCTCTTCCTTCTTTCCCCTTCTCACAGACGTCCCCACCTTCAACATCATTGAGGCCCTGATATGTCTCACCATCACTACTTACTGAGGTACTGTGGAGGGTGTACTCTCTTGATACTTTTCTGTGAGAAAGCCCAAGAGAGCAGGACAGGGGACCAGACAGCTCACCTGACTCAGAACACAGCAGCCCTGCAAATCCAGCCCATGTTAGCCTTGCAGCTCCATTCTCCAAAGCCTGAGATAGAAATCTTAGAATCTGTTCGGTGTGTACTATAGAACTTTCTGAGACTTCTCCAACAACCTCCTGCATTCAGTTATTCAATCAACAAATACATACTGAGGAACTATCTAATACTGTGTGCACTGGAGAAAGTAAAAAAGAAGACAGAAAAATACCTGTTCTCATGAAACTTATTTGAGAGAGAGAGAGAGAGACAGAGAGAGAGACAGAGAGACAGAGAGAAGGTGAGAAAGAACAGGGGATGTAAATAATGAACATGTGCAAAGATACTAAATTCAGTGTGCTAATGTAATTTTAGTCACTTTTATCTTTAATAACAAAGGGCAGAGACGTGGCCAGTGAGCAGAGAAGAGCATGGCTGCTGAGATGTGTTAAAGGCCATCCAGGGAGGTAGAGGCTGTGTGGTTGTCTTGGAGACATAGTCAGGCCCTTATGCAAGAACATTGTCAGAAGAGAAACCCTAGGTTCCTCCCACACAGCCCACCAAGCACACAGCAGTTGGCTTATGTGCACCATTCTTTCTTCTGATGAGAACCTCCATGGAAACTGTGGGTGGACTGAGGGCAACCTGACACTCTGTATGAAAGGCCTGTGCATATGTGGCTCACTCTTAGAATTATAGAATTCATCTCACAGTAGAATTATGAAATTCCCTTTAAATAGCTAACTGGTGTATTAATAAAAAGACATATACTAGAGACATATACTTAAAAAGACATACACTAATAGCATTCCATGTTCAAATTTAAATAATAGAGTTTTTCACATTCAATTTTTATATGTAATAAAGTCACCAATTTAGAAATCTTAGAAGGAAAAATACTTTCCATTAGCAACTTTCCTTAGGGACACCTGTTTTCCTATCCAGCCTGTACCTGGAATGAAGTTGCCCAACACTGGATGAGGGCCAGCTGTGAAGTTGTGTGCCTTAAGTGTGGATTGCCACCTTTGTCATATTCAAGAACCGTCTGCTGGTATTTGATGACCTGAAGGTCCTCACACCCACCAAGCTCAGAGAGTTAGTGAACACCATATGGATGACATAGTTGAAAAGCTCCAGAACGAAGAGGCAGTCTATCACATTCTGAGCCCTAAAATGTTATTAGATGAGGAAACCATGATCAGAGAGGCTAGACCCTCTGACAGAAGCAGGATGGATTCCTCCCCCTGCCCCCCCCCGCACACAGCATGCCACGGTGAGAAGTGGTCAGGGCCTGCTGTACCTTTGCCAGTATTTGAGGTGGACTGGGTCTGACCTAGACTGGCAGCTACCGAGCCTAACTGGGCCTAAGCCTGATTAACTGGGCTGGCAGCCAGCTGCAGGAGTCTGGCCAGTTCAGCACTTAGATATCTCTAGAGGCCTTCTTGGTTCTGAGTCTGGAACTCTTTCAACTCTTGGCATCTTGCCCTTTCCTCACACACGATAGTATGCGTGTGTGCACGCACACATACACCACCCCTACCTGCATTTTGTATTCCAATAAGTCAGGGTCTTTACTGTTCTCCAGAGTCCTGATCTGCCCTTCCAACTGTGTCCTCACACTGCTGCCCTCACCTGAACAAGTTCTCTCCCTCCCCCTCCCCCTCTGCATTACCTACTTCAATCTGGCTCAGCTCAAGTATCCATCACCTTCTCCGGGTGACTGCTTTTGCCAACTACAATTTAGGCTAGGCTCTCTCCTACCTTACCCACATTACATTAGTTTTCAAGGTCACTGAACTGATCTTGTCAGAGGTCTTTTTTCTTTTTGCTATTTATTTATTTATTTATTTATTTATTATTTAATGTGTATGAGTATTATGCTTGCATGTAAGTGAACTCGTGTTGTATGATGCCCACAGAAGCCAGAAGAGGCCGTCAGATCTCCTGGAACAACAGTTACAGAGAGTTGTTAGCTGTCATGTGGGTGCTAGGATTCAAACCTGGGTCTTCTGCAAGAATAGGCAGTGCTGTTAACTGCTGAGCCATCTCTGGTCAGAGGTCTTTAATGCTATAGATTTTATGCTACGGAAATAAACTCCTAGTTGATTTGTTGTCTCTCTCCCTCCCTTCCTTACTCCCTCACTCTCTCTTTCCCTCCCTTTCTTTCCCTCCGTCCCTCCCTCCCTCCCTCTTTCTGCTACTAGCATCTTCCACAAAGAAGTCTTAATTATAGTTAAGTGAATAGATGAGTAAATGGTTGACTCAAAGTGAGAGGGTTCAAGACAGTTCCCACAAACTTGAATTAACTTCTGTCATTTTAAAAAATCTTGGTGTGTGTGTGTGTGTGTGTGTGTGTGGTATGTATACCATAGTGCATGTGTGTGCATGCACCCAGGCGCATACACGCAAAGTCAGGAAAGAGGAGGCCATTGGGTAACTTCCTGTTTGTCTCACCACCTTACATATGAGCCATCTTCTCTTCCCTCTTGACATTTCTAATTGGCTACTGGTCATGTTGTTTATGGGTAAACTAGCTTTATTTAAAGATACAAAATTATAAACCTATGGTGTTGGTACATCATGTAATTCTAGCACTTGGGAGGCTGAGACAGGATAGGTAAATTCAAGGCTGGGCTACATAGCAAGACCTTGTCTCAAAGATAAAAGACACAGAATTGAGGGGCTGGAGAGATAGCTCAGCGGTTAAGAACACTGGTTGTCCTTGCAGAAGACCTGGGTTCGAATCCCAGCACCTACATGGCAGCTAACAACTGTCCGTAACTTCAGTCCCAGGGGATCCAACAGCCTCTTCTGACTTCTGCGGGCATGGCACGACACGGGTGCACTTACCTACGTGTAGGCAATACAGGCATACACATAAAATAAAAAATAAGAACTGTTGCAGTTCTTATTGAATTAATCAACTGATTAAATCAACCCACTAGAACTACAGAGGAATTTTTAAGGTGTGCTACACACTTTTCCCCAAAGTCTGTCCATGAAAATTGAACCATTTGATTGTAGTTTTTAAGAATATAATGAATTGCATTTTAATAAAAATATGTAATCATTATTAGAATGTAAAAATCTGCCAAGTATTTTTTATCATAAAAAGTTATCTGTATAAGAAATATGCACCTTGATAGTTTTGTAACAATCTTCATAGTCCTTTTACTCAATTGTCTTTAGGTGTTGGAAAACTAACTGGTATATTTAGAAATATTTGCTATATGGCAAAGTAAGAGAAGGAGTTATCTTACATGCCCATGAAAGGTGTTCATTCCTTATAAAGGATTATGTTCATTTCCCCCTTCACTGTCTCTTCCAACTTCAGACCTGGCAAGAGTGAGGAGTGGAGGGGGAGGAGGAGACGTCAGGATAGAGTTACCATTGACCACAGCATTGAAAAGTAATAAATAACTTATAAGTTGCCTGCTGATTGCTCTGCTTCCCTTCTCCTGGTATTTTCTGAGGAAGATCTGTGACAACTTTGAGACAGGACAACCTCTCAGTGGGTTCAGAACATCTCAGCTTTGAATTCCCCACAGCCAGAAATACAGTTGGAGTCCACCTACTTAATTCTGACTATGAAAACGTGTGTGTGTGTGTGTGTGTGTGTGTGTGTGTCCACCCCATTCCAGAAACCTTCATAGACCACTCAAGATGAGGTTATTTGTTACTGGACACAGCATTCTCCACCACCACCATGGGTAATTGGATCTGGGGATGGATTTACAGAGATGAAAACTGTTGTCCCAGATCCCTTTGCTGGGCTCTATAACAGATCTCCCCTCCTCCCATGGAATGAACTGAACAAGGCCCAAGCAATACCAATGGGAATCTCGCTGCTTGATCTTTTGGGAAGGAAGTGTTTATGCACCATTAAGCTACCTGATCACCAGTACTGAGCCAAAGTTCTCAGCAAGGTACTAGAATTCTCTTCCAAGATTGAAAATATAAGTTAATCTACACTTAAAGGCCAGTAAGGGACAAAGAGCAGTAGGATAACTTACTAAGATGGCTGGTTGCCTCCTTACATTATCAAACGAGCATGAGCTAGCTTGATAAAACAGAACACACTTCTTCCTCCTCTTTGTTACCATCTCCCAAAAAAACCAGTTAGGAAAATGATAGAGGGAATATGAATTAGCAAGACAGTGAACTTCCTGCCTCCCCATCATGTGTTGCAAAAATTGTGAAAGTGAAATTTAACTTAATTTGATGGAAATATTTAATTTGTCCCATATTAGGTCTGATACTCCTGATCTATTTTCCAAAATCTACTACCATTACACGTGAATTTAGAAACATGATGTCTCTAATGCAGATAGAATTTATTTATAGGATCACGGGAAGGAGGTAGGAAAATGGGAGATTTAAAACTTTGGGGGAAAAAAAAGGAAGATTTTTTTTTCCACATGCTTTTTGGGGGGTTATTTTTGAGATGGGTTGGTCTACCTGTGGCCCTGGCTGGCCTAGCGCTTGCTATGTAGACCAGGCTGGCTTTGAGCTCATGGAGATCTGCCTGCCTCTGCCTCCTGTGTGCTGGGATTAGATATTTTTATATTTACGCCTGTTTACATCTACGTAAATAGGTGGAGACACATTTCATAAAGCATGAACACGATATTATTTCCTATCTAAAAGCAAAGGATATTAATTTCTTAAAATGACCAAATATCCAGTATAAATCATTTTCCCGTTGATTTGAGTAAGAATACAAGTAAGTCCACACATGCAGTCATTCATTTCTTTTAGTTCACTTTCTTTCAACTTATAGACTCCTGATCTAGAGCAAAAACAAGGACAAGCGGGACACGAGGTGACAAGAGGTGACGAGGAAAAAGCAGTGAGGTGGTGGGTGGTGAAGCGCATGGGAAAGCAGAGCCTGGGGTTCTCAGCAGGCGAAGCTGGCCCTGAACCTGAATGATCCCATCCACCCTCCATGATGTTTCAAGGATAAGGATCAAAGGGGAAAACAAGAAAAACAAAGTGACTCTTGCACGTGCAAGACGGTTCCAGTTGGTTCCATGGATCTCAGACTCAAACTTTACGCATTCAAGATCTCTCTTTCCCCTCAAAGGTATCAACATTGCTATCTGTCTCCAGGTTGAAAATAACAATTACGTATCTCACCTACTTCAAAGCAGGTGGATGAACACACAAGACACTGCGGTAAGACTCTCTGGGTGGAGTGTTCACTGAGTCTGGAAGTGCTAGACCGCAGCTGTGTAGTGAGGTAGCTCCTAAGCAGAGGTATAGGTGCTCCAGTGTCTCCCACCCTTGTGTCTGCCTCTCTGCCGCACCCCTTGACAATGCCACACTTCTCTTCCTCATTTGCTCCTCCCACAACCCAGAGCACCTGTCCTCACAGGTGTGTGAGTGTCCCCCATCCAATGATCTGAGCAGTTAGTAGCAGCTCAGCTTTAGGGCTGGCAAGACCTAGTTTGAATTCCTTTGGTCTCAGGGCTCACTGGCCTGTTGTGTAGCAATTTCATTTGAGATAAAAAAAAAAGCCATCTTGGAAAGAAACTCAGTAAGCAACAGATTTCTAAAATAAGGTAAACAATAGGAAGTTTTGAGAGGAGGTGAATTATTCCATCCCTCAGAGAAGCCCATTTAGCTCAGGAAGTAAACAACTAAACAACTCAAAACTTCAGGAAGTCCCTGAAATTAACGAGATTCACTAGCCACTTCCCCACCAAGCATGTATAAGCCATAAGGACTGCTAAGTGATATTATCACACAAGCCGAGCTGCCTAAAAGAAGCCGAGACCCATCTAGCTGCTTGGAAAGGGCACTCTCCAACCTGTTAAACTGCCTACAGTATGTTCCAGGTTCCCTGCTTTCCTGAGCTGTACCCCAAGCTGGGGTGGGCTTAGGTGATGCAGCTGTCTTTGAGTCATTTCTGCTCCCATAAGTAACCCTTCATCCATATCCCTGTGAGTAACCTCAACAGAACTCTTTTGGTGCTACTCTTCCTTTGGCCTATTTTTGGCCCCTATCTGGGGTGAATAGATGTTTGTACATCTGCTCAGGAAATGTGTCATACAACAGGGTCCCAACATGGTTCAACTTCCCACCCCCAACTCTCCTCATCTGTGGACCGGGGCAAGTCAGTTATCTTGGATTTGCTGGGTAGAAAGAAGCCTCAAATAGAGAACCTTCTCCAACATCTCTGTAATACTAGTGATGAGGACACGGAAGGTTAAAGTAACTTGGACACACACACACAATACACTTGTGAATGGTATTTAATGAGCGTTGGCCCTTTAGATCACAAACCCAATGAGTTTTTTTCAGAGAGCTGCTCAACCCATTCCTCCTGCCCTGTTTGAGGCCGGAGCTAGGCAGGCCCTTTCAGTCTGGCCTCCTTTTTATTTCAAAGAGAAATGTAATCTCTAGGAGTGAGGAAGATAGGAAGCCTTAGATCTTCCCACATCTTTGTGGGTCATTTTGATGAGTTCCTCACCTGCTTCGCACTCTTTTTCTAGTGCAATACTTTTTTAAAACTTTTTAAAAAATTTATTGTTTTTATGTGTATGTGTGTATTTGTCTGCATGTAGGAAAGTGCACCCGTGTCGTGCAATGCCCTCAGAGGACAGAAGAGGCTGTCGGATCCCCTGGAACTGGGGTTATAGACAGTTGTTAGCTGCCATGTGGGTGCTGGGATTTGAACCTGGGTCTTCTGCAAGAACAACCAGTGCTCTTAATGGCTGAGCCATCTCTCCAGTCCCCTCTAGTGCATATATTTTTAAATGCATGATAAAGGAGGAGTTTTTGTTTTTTGGGGTTTTTGGGGTTTTTTGTTTTATTTTTTTTTTTTGTGGCAGGATCACCCCATAGCCTCAGCTGGGCTAGAACTCACTATGTAGACCAGGCTGGCCTTGAACTCACAGAGACCCACCTGTCTCTACCTCCAAGTGCTGGGATTAAAGATGTGTGCTACCACACCTGACACATATATGGAAAAGTTTTACTTTTTTTTTTTTTTTTGAGACAGGGTCTCCCAGTAGCCCCAGCTGGCCTGGAATTCACTATGTAGACCAGGCTGGCCTTGAACTCACAGAGATCTGCCTGCCTCTGCCTCCCAAGTGCAAAGTTTTACTTTTAAATGATTACCAATACACCAAATAACGTAACAAGCTCTTGAATCCTAATATCTAGTAATTTGGGTTAAGATTAAACAGGAGCAGCCCACACACTGTTTTAGTATTCACTGTTCTATCCACTAGCCAGGATGGCCTGCTTTAAGGCTGGCCATTGCTTCATACAAGTTGCAAATAACTATTTACTGTTTTTTCATAGATAATGCTCCTGGCCTTTAAGAACAATTCCTTTCTTCAAAAAACTTTCTTCTTACTAAAGTAAAAGAAAAAGTCAACATTGATACCCATCGCTTGTGCAAACACACAGGAAAACACAGCATATACTCATTAAAGACAAGGTAAAAGATGAAACTTTAGGTAAGTACTAAGTCTGTATGAAGAGCTAGGTTTGCTACTCTCCAAAAAGAGACAAGATAGACTACAGTGTAGAGGAATAATTTAAGACCTTTCCTAAGAGTGCAGGCTTCCAATTCCGTGAGGGATTCCAATTCCAAGCAGGCAGCAGGCACATCTGTTTTCTATCCATTTATGTGGTCATTTTCGACCCAATGTCCCACATGAAGGCCAGAGGTTTCCAGGACTTTATCCCTGTTCTGCTGGAAGTAGGTCTGGAGGATGGTCATCTTCTCCACCCCGCTGCCACAGCTCCTGCAGGACCCCAGTGCCGCCTCCTAGGCCTTGAACTCTCTCCCTCCGCAGGCAGCACTGTTCAGTCTCGTCCTGGGCTTCTTTGGCCTGTTTCAGTCTTAAGTTCTTTTGCTTGCCAGCCTAGGACACCCTCGGCAGCCTGTTCTCCACCGGCAGCCAGTGCTGGATCCCCTGAGACTGACTCTGCCATGGTTAATGGGATATTTTTAGTAATTTTTTGAGCACTTAATATATGTATACCATGCATTTTGATCATACTCACTCTCACTTCTCCCCTTTGATCTCCCACCCTTCACCCCTCCCAAGTCGGTGTCCTCTTTTTTCTTAAGTTTATTTTTTCACAGTCCACCCAATTCCAATTTGTGCTGCCCATATACCTATGGGTGTGGGGTCATCCTCTTGATCATGCCACTTTTCTTTTCTAAAGCAAATTATTTTTACTTAACTGACACACTTTTACACATAAGAACACACTTGTCTAGACAGCAGTGGTTGAACCCCACAGGGTGCCCCAGGCAGTCAGTCTGAAGGCCTACTGCTATGGTTTCTATCCCATATGCCACTCTGTAAGTAGCTGAGAGGCTCAAACGTGAGCAGTTAGAAAGTCCTCAACTTTGCCTCTAAAAGCCGCTAAGGTGGGAAATCTGAATTGCTGTCTAGAAGAGTGGTTGTGTGGATTTTCTAGACTCTGACCCTACAAATGTGTTTCTGGTTTTCATTTCCCCCTCTCTAATGTGACATACAAGATTCTAAGGATTTTGGATGTTTTTTTTTCCTTTCCTAGTTCTGGTCGGCTCCTCGGCTGTTCTTTTTCGTTATTCTATCTGGCTGCTTTAATTTTTTCCCCTCCATTTACTAAAATGTACCATTGGTTACTGTGGCCTGCACGCGTCACCTCCCTTCTTTAAGTGTCTGCTCTCCTGACTCAGTTCCTGTATCTAGCACTAAGGGGGCACTGGAAATGCACAAAGTCCACACACCTCCACATCAAGTGAATATAAGGAATAAAATCTGGAACAAACTGGGATTAGATTATGTTGTAAATGGTACCACAATATTCTGATCAAAACTAGAGAATGCCAGGGCTGGGGTATAGCTCAGGTCATATGCTTGCTTAGCATGCTTGGTCCCCAGTACTGGGGGGTGGGGGAGAATCCTAAAAGTGTATGTACTAATTTCCTAAACATTGTGAGTTTGTACTTTCCCACTCCCTCCAATGAAGTGTTTACATATATCAATTACAAAGTAAACTATTTCATTCC
The DNA here is from genome assembly GCF_000622305.1 of Nannospalax galili. NCBI lineage: Eukaryota > Metazoa > Chordata > Mammalia > Rodentia > Spalacidae > Nannospalax > Nannospalax galili. The sequence continues at coordinate 1,408,881 of NW_008335281.1, forward strand.
TCTTTTCCTTCTCTTTTTTAAAAAAATTGTGAAACAGCAACTTAATAAAACATCAGTTAGACAACAGGGTCTGTTTGTTTTTTTAAAGCTAAATGTCAAAGTGCCCTAAATTCTTTTGTGTCTGTGATTAGATATATGTCAAGAAACCATGCTGAGGTAATAATTAGATTTTATCTCTACATAGAGGTGGAGGATGGGAGTGGGTGGTGGTATCAACATTTCACCAAAGCAAGACAATTCATAGTCAGGTAGGAAAAAAAAGTTACTCAAGTGGTTGGGGCGGGGGTAACCATCTGATCAAGGCAATTTTGACATTACAGTGATAGGATGTGAGGTACATTTTATTTGCCTCTCAATATAGGGCCTGAAAATTGAGGAAAAAAATGGTACCAAAAGAGCAGGAAAAACAGACTGATAAACAAAATGTAAACTATCTCTGCTGGTGACCATCATGGAGAAAATAAAGTAGACCAGAAAACTCTGATTTTCCCCCCACAAGTTTTCAACGCAATCAGAAGCTTCAAAGCAGCTGGTATCTCTGGTATCTCGGTGACAAGGTTTGGGGCTTCAAGTAAGTGATGCCTCCGAATTTACACAATAGCAAGGGTTCCAACAACAGAATTTTCCTTCAGGCAAGGTGATGCCCTACATTTTAACTCACCCTCCAAAAAAAAAAAAAATACCCTCAATTTCACAAGTGTTCAAAGTAATGTGACCAACTGAGATGCTGTTTTTTTCTGGGTTAAAATTAAGCTCTACAGGCTCAAGTTCACCCTGCAGAGAAGCAAGGCAGGAAGCCTCCCACTCTAGAAAGGGAGGATAAAGATTATCAAAGCCAGAAGAGTGTTTTTTATTGAAGGTCATTTCAAAGCAAAATATAGACATATATGGCATGTTTGTAGATCCTCTACAAGTATATATAAACAATCATGTTCCCATCAAAACTGGGCTCTTTCCTGAGCAACAAAAGTTACCAAGAACAAAGTGAAAGCAACTGAGATAGAAAATACTTCCAACTCATATAGCAGCACAAAGATTATTTATTACCCTCTGGATATCAAGAGCTATGAAAATACAAGATAAAAACGGGCAAAAAGTAAGCACTGAAGGATCTCAGAGGCAGAGAACACAAATGGCTAAGCCATGAAATAATTCCTATGTTCAGTAGTAGTCAGGGAAATGCAAAATCTGAAACACCTTCTTGACTAGGGGTGGCCAAGATTCTTGGCTTAGCAAAATTTCATTCAGGCTCCTGAATCGTCTCCTGTCGATCTGAACAGAGAGACATTATAGAAGGAGAAGTGCTTTACTGGAGGCCGGAGAACTGCAATTCAGGACAGACAGATTCAGACGGTTCAGAATGAGCAGGGTGAAGATACTCAGATTGCACTTGGCTTTGAAACAAAGAGAAGCTGAGGGCAAAGGAAATTCCTCAGGTTGCATGATAAGAAAGGTTACAAGTTCAAAGAGCTGTCCTAACATTAAGCTGTGCATCACTGGGCTACCCTGGGCTGGTGATGGGGGGAAGGGAGGGCTGTCTTTAGGTATAAAGTTTGTTGATGGGTAAAAGTAGCTCAGCTGAAAGCTCCAATAAAATATAATAATGACTTTGCACATTGAAACTGAGCATTCTTAGGGCATTAGTCTACCAAATGCACTTGTCAAATACAGTTGGAGCAAAGAACCTTACTAAGTCAGCCCCAGTGATGTCTGATCACTCTGAGCCTGACATCAGTCACACATCTCTCTTTACCTTTGACATTTCCTCCAGCAGTTTTCCAGCCACCGACTCTACCCTGATTCTTGGCTATAAATTCTCTTTTTTCTCCTGTAATAAGAGTTGAACCGGGTTTGTTTCTGCTGCAAAATCCCATAGCATGGACCTGAATAAAGTCTGCTTCATGTGCTCTCCCATGTGTCACGGATGCTTAAAAATGTATATAACCAATTCTGACAAGAAAACATTCCTTCTCACACAGCTGGGAATGAAAATGCAGAGACTTGGAGGCAGCCTATGAATTGGGCGTCTACCCACGGAATTGGGCCTGTGTATGCAGAAAGATATACAGTCCAAGTCTCCTTGAACATTGACTTCATGATGGTTCATCTCAACTGAGCTGAGATATTGCTAGGCAATTAAGAAAGCACTCTCCTGATGTGTCTGTAAGGGTGATTCCAGAAACACTTGGCATGTGGGACAGTAACTTTGGGTGAAGACGTTCCCTTAATGTGGATGGCACCATCCTACAGGCTAGGGCCTGGTGGAACAAAAGTGGGAAAAGGAGGAAGCTGGCTAGCACAGTGTGCTCTGCTCTCTCCTCTTCCTGGCTGTCAAGAGGTGAACAGCTTTGTTTTGTCCAATCCTTCACAGAAATGTTTATCCTTACCATATCCATTAACAATGAAACCAGTTGACCATGGACAGGAACCCCTGAAATCCTTATTTTTCCCAGGCACAATGACATGAAGAATCTGAGCACCATAATTGCAATACTAAATATTCATCAAGGTGTGGAATGTTTATCAACAGGGAAGTGATTATATAAAATATAAACTTAGAGCATAAGGTTATCTGCAACTTCTAAAAACAAATGAGGTAGAATCATATATATATATATATGAATGTGCAGTAAATATTTTAATTAAAAATGAAGTTTCCAGGGGACTGGAGAGATGGCTCAGCAGCTAAGAGCACTGGCTGCTCTTGCAGAGGACCCAGATTCAGTTCCCAGCACGCAAATGCCTGCTAACAGCTGTCTGTAATTCCAGTTCCAGGGGCTCCAGTGCCCTCTTCTGACATCCACAGGCATTGCATGACACGGATGCACTTATATACAAGCAGGCAATACACTCATACACATAAAAATAACACATATTTTTTAAATATAGTTTCCAAGGAATAAGCATAGTACATTCCCAAATTTATGAAGGAACTATGTATGTGTTTTCTCATGGAGCAAGACCAGCATGTGTAGGACTGACTAAAAGAGAGGATAGCCAATGTGAGAGGCATGATGCTTCTTACTTAATGTATACCTATTTTGACTTTTTTTTTTTTTACTGTAAAAATGCATCTAACAGTCGAAACAAATATAAACCAAGCTTTGCTGGGTCTGCATGAGAACTGCTGATTACTTGTTCTTCAATCACACAATGAATTGTCAGTGATTCGATAGGACATTTCAATTAGGTTCACTATATGCATGTGATGTTAACCAGAGTTTTCAATTTGTTTTCTAATTGCTGCCTATTAGTAGTAAGGAGAGAAGCCCTACACATCTGCGAAACAAATATAAACCAAGCTTTGCTGGGTCTGCATGAGAACTGCTGATTACTTGTTCTTCAATCACACAATGAATTGTCAGTGATTCGATAGGACATTTCAATTAGGTTCACTATATGCATGTGATGTTAACCAGAGTTTTCAATTTGTTTTCTAATTGCTGCCTATTAGTAGTAAGGAGAGAAGCCCTACACATCTGTGGATTCACAGCGAAACTGATCACTACAAGAGTGAAATAGTCCTCTCCAGATCTTTTCTTCTCATCCAAGAATCTGACCCCCTCTCTGTCCAAAGTCACTGGCTTCCCATCTCATTCCAAGAAAAGTCTAGATCATTGCAATGGCCTCAGGTCCCTCTCAAGACTCTTCGCTCTCTACCCCCTTCCCTGTTCACTCCATCCCTCGGGAGTTCTTTCCTGCACCTTAGACATGGAAAACTCACGCCTGCCTCTTGGCCTTGACCTTTATTGCTCTCTCTGCAGGCAGCATCTCCCTTCAGCTGTCCCCAAGGCTCCTCTCTTCATTTCTCAGGGGACCTCTCTTGAATGCTGCTTTCTCAGCAGGTCCAGCCTTGACCACCCACCATTAATGCTGCAATCTTTGCATCTTCACCCCAATACTCCATTCCTTCCTCATCTTTGATGTGATTACCATAAAACATGCTGTTTAAAGTTACCTAAGTGGTTTAAGGTTGTTAATCCTGAGTTAGTAAGAAAGCAACTCCTTTTTGAACATTGTCAGGCTCTGCCCACTCCATTCTTACAGAGAGTACAGAGCAACAACGTCGCTGGAGTCAGAAGACGCTCTCCACCAACCACTCACCAGCATGAGAGACATGAGGGGACAGCTTGGGCTATATAGCTAAAAAGAAGTTCAATAAATAAATAAACCAGGTGGCTTTTACACAGACCAACCCCCTACTCCCACTTCTTGCACGTTTTTACTTCCTTAACTCTGTTTGGCCCCTTGCTCACCCCACTCTCTGCGTCTTTATTTTCTCTTTGTGACTCCCCCGACTCCATCAGCTTAGTACAAACGGAAGTGGTGTTCAGTTCATCCTGGACTTTTTACTGCAGCTGTGCATTTTCACCTAACTGTCCAGCTCTGTTCATCTTGGCCATCCCCAGCATAATGCAGGCTGCCTGGGCTATGTTTTTGTTTTATCACTGGCACAGAGTGGAGACTCTGAATATGAGCTGAACATTGCTGATGGACCAACAGTTGTTAATTCCTCAGCCACACTTCCAGGCTGGGACAAGCAGGTTTAAGCCTTTGAATGGGGTATCATTGTTTATTTCAGTCCTTAAACACCTTCCGAGTGCCAGGTGGCTTGGTATCCCAGATCATGCAAGTCTTCCTAAACTTCAATTGACACTTTAATCATAGCTACCTGCTTTATGCCATCCATACCATATAGGATCCAATATGGAATACCATGTTCCTGCATGTTAGGGTTTGTGTATGGACTGTATCCAATAGGCTCATGTGTTGGAAGTTTGATTCCCAATTGGTTGTGCTATTTGGGGATGTTCTGCAGACTTTACTGGGCTGGGGAAATAGCATGGACTTAGTATGTTCAAGGCTCAGGGCTCAGTTTTTAAAACACAGTAGGGGACTTTGGCTGTGAACTCCAGTGTCACTGGGGGAAGATCTTTGGGGGTGTCTTGTCCTTGGCCCTCTCCTGTCTCTTTCTCTTGATTCCTGTCTACCATGTGAACAGCCTCCTGACACACATCCACTGCTACACCATGATACTGTGTCCAAGCACATGGGCTAAGCAACCACGGACTGGACTCTCTGGAACAATAAGCCAAAAGATAAATTTTTCCCTTGAAGTTGTTCTCTCAGACACTTTGGTCACAGCTACATGGAAATGACTAGTACATGGCAGATGGTTGAAAGCTATAGTGTGGAAAGCATTCCGGACTCCTTTTGCTGACTGCTGTTTCCCCAGTCTCCTACCCTTTAGCTCCATCCATGGTATGGAGCTAAAACTTGTCCATAACTCAAATTCTCCAAGACACCGTCAATGTTTCTATTCTATTACTTCACTGAGTGGCTGAGATGTAGCTCAGTGGTAGAATGTGGGTGGGTTTAGCACATTCAGAGCTCAGGAATCAGTTTGAAAAGCATTTGGGTACTTTAGCTGTGCACTCCAGTGACTTCCATCAGATCCAACCCAAAGATGTCTGTTTAGTGTTTGTTCTGTAGGTTTTCTTAGATGATTGGGGTGCTGCTAATTATTTCACAAGCTCTTCCTCCCCCTTTCTCATTTTTTTTAGCTATGGCTCTTTACCATTCTCAGGTGATGACAAGTGTAATCCCTAACTATAATCAGTCACGTCTAACAAATACTTTCTAGGAACCTGCTATGGACAAGGCACCATGGAGACCACAAAAGTCTACAGCTGGGACTGGAGAGATGGCTCAGCGGTTAAGAGCACTGGCTGCTCTTGCAGAGGACCAGGGTTTGATTCCTAGCAACTACCAACCATCCATAACTCCAGTTCCAGGGGAATCCAACTCCTCCGTGGACAGTGCATGACACAGGTGCAGGAAATACACTCATGCACATAAAATAAAACATTTAAAAATTAAATAAAAAAGAAATCTACTGTTCAAATGATGCACTCAAAGAAAAGGGTGTGTCCATGCTCACATGAAAACTTAGATATCTTCACAACTTCAGTTCCAGGGAAATCTGAGGCCCTCTTCTGACCTCCATGAGCATTTCACAACATGGGTGCACTTACACACATGCAGGCAATACACTCATACACATAAAATAAAAAGAATAAAATATTAAAAGTTGGATTTCTGCATTGTGGTTGTGTAGTAGTTGTTTGTTGTAATAACTGGAGGATATAACTATGTTTATCTTGGCGATAGCCAAGAATGATTACAAATAGCCACGTAATTGATGCTATCAGTAAGTTGAAGTTCTCCATTTAGAGCTGTAGCTTCTTCCCATTAATACATTTCTTATTTAAGGACATTTCCCAGGGATGTTACAATATCAATCATAGTAAAAAAAAATCAACCAACATATCTTCTTATTTCAGCCTTAACTCATGCCATTATTCAAAATCCTCATCACTATCCTCAGTATCACCAACATTCTGATGTTAAGGTGTGTCTTAGCATCATTGCTCTCCTTAGAGGCAGGACCCCATGCCCAACCCATCCAGTCAAGTTTCCAAGGTCTCCCTTCCTTTCCACATCTATGATCACAACCTAGTTGTAGACATCAATAATCTTACCCCTGTTTCCTTCAGCTTTGCCCAATTCCAGTGAGCGAAAGCATCACAGGCACTGTGAGACTTTCTACAGCCATAAAGCTTGCCTAACATGTTTATTCATTTTCTACCTTTACGTTTTTATGTTTGGGGGAGTCATGTTTAAGGAAAGAATTTGGTTTTGAGTTTTAAGTGAACAAAATTTTTAAATTTTTAAGTTTATTTTCATTGTATGTGTATGAGTGTTTTGCCTGTATGTATGTAAGCATACCCATGTTGTGCAATGCCTGCAGAGGTCAGAAGAGGGCATTGGATCCCCTGGAACTGAGTTGCAGATGGCTGCTAGCCACTATGTGGGTACTGGGAACTGAACCTGGGTCCTCTGCAAGAACAGCCAGTGCTCTCAGCTCCTGAGCCATCTCTCCAGTCTCTGAATAAAGTATTTTAATCTTTGTTTGGAGTGTATAGTTTTGGATTGGATTCTTTTTTTTCTCTCTCTCTCTTTTTGAGACAACATCTCACTATATGTATATATAGCTCATGCTGACCTTAAAATCACTGTGTAACCCAGGCTGGCTATAAATCACGGCAATCTTTCTGACTCAGTCTCCAAAAGTGTGGTATTACAGTCATGAGCTACCACAGTTGGCTTCATATTTACTTGTTTTTTAAACTTTACTTCAGCATTTAGTCCTGCTATCTAAAAACTTCCCAGTTCCTAGGGAGTTTTCATAAAAAGTCCTAGGAATCAATACATGTGGACACTTTTAAGCAAAAGAGTTCTATGTATGTGGAAGTTTTAAGGTTCACTCCATAAACCTTGAGCACTTCTATGTACTATCCAGTACTAGATAATACAGTTGGCAAATGGAAAACAATAGTAGACTTTGAAGGAATGTGGGAGTCTCCGTGATGAAATCTGGAGGAATATTAGTGTGATACCATGATGTCAGAGCTTTTTTCCATGATCTATGGCTTATGCCTCTCTCTAAGTCAGGTCATAGAAACTAGGATTTGCTTCTCCTTAATATTCCCTCTGTCTCTGCCTCTGAGCTAGCCATAAAGAAATAATCCAACATGCCATTGTCCAAAAGTAGGTTATAAGACCCTCATCCCTGCATAGGGGTCCTGTCCCATACCCTGGAAGGAGGAATGCTGCAAGGATCCTGAAGCAGACAGGCCTTGCTGGGTTCCCCCACTCAGTCGATCAGCCTTGGGCATGCAATAAAATCTCCATAAAACCCCAAAGGCTGGGCTTCAGGGTCTTCTGAATAGATGAACATGTTGCAGCTCACAGAAAAGTGAAGATAAATTCATCCTCACAGCACAGGGTGGCACACCCCAGCTCCACAGGGACAGATGGACCTGTGCTACGGGCTATTCCAAACCTTGTCCTATATATCTGTCATCTAACTACCTATTTGTATTCCTTTAAAAACATTTTATTAAACTCTAAGTGTAAGTACAGTGTTTCTCTGAGCTCTGTGAGCAGTTATTCTTATTTTTTTTTTGTCTTTTTTTGAGACAGGGTCTCCTTGTAGCCCCAGCTGTCCTGGAACTCACTATGTAGACCAGGCTGGCCTTAAACTCACAAAGATCTGCCTGCCTCTGCCTCCCAAGTGCTGGGATTAAAGGCGTGTGCCACCATGCTCGGCGAGTAGTTATTCTTAGAAGTTCATTGAACCTAAGGAGAAGGTCCTGGATCCCCAACTTTTATGTGTTCAGTCAGAAGCTCCAGAGGGCTAGACTGGGTCTGAAAAGGGGCATTCTTGAAGACTGAGTCCTCAATTAGTGGGATCTCCAGGTAGGCTGTGTTAGAACGGAACTGAACTAGAAGATGCCCACTTGGTATTTGCTAAGAATAGATTGCTTCCTGGCAGGGACAAATCCCATGCGTTGGGAATCACTGTAACCTACTTAGGTTGGCTGTGGTTGAGAGCACAGGAATTAACATGGGTTATCTGTCTCAATACAACTAATCTAAAAAGACTCCATCCTTAAAATTGCTGACAAGCTCATTAATAAACATCTGCAGAGTCTTGCTCCCTTCTAATTGTGACCCATGGACCAGCAGCAAGAGACAGCATAAACACCCATTAGAAATTTGCATGTTAGTTCCCACCCCAAACTGATAGATTTCAACAAGACTCCAAATGCCTCATAAACACAAGAACAAATGAGAAAGATTGTCTTAGATAATACGACTGACTGTGACCAGTTCCCAAGTGAACTTGGGGTGGGATGGGGCGTGGGTATTGTAGTGGACTGGACTAGCCCACTGACACACTGAAGCATTACTCCAATGCCTATCTAGCAGAAGATGGTAAGAGAGGCTTTTTCATATATGGCTAAACCTAGAGCCCTAATTTCTCAACCTTTTTAGTGTGTCTTTATTGTCTATTGCCTATAACAGTGCAGCTGCCTGGGCATGGTGATAAATGTCTATAATCTTAGCACTTAGAAGGCTGAGGTAGGAGGATCACCAGTTCAAGGCCAGGGCTACATAGACAGACTCTGCTCCCAAGCCAAAAATGAAGGCCAGGTGTGTGGACATATGCCTCTAATCGCAGCACTTGGAAGGCTGAGGCAAGTAAATCATCAGTTCAAGGCTAGCCAGGGCTGAAAAAGGGAGACTGTCTCCAAAACAAAAAGAAGGCCAGGTATGGTGACACATATCTAAAATCCCAGGACATTAGAGATAGAGGCAGGAGGATCAGGAATTCAGGATCATCTTTGGCTACATAATGAATTGAGGACAGCCTGGGCTACATGATACCCTGTCTCTTAAAACCAAGACAACAAACAAAAGCAAACTATAATGAAATCACAGAGCATCCAAGTACCAATGGCTGAGGCCCTCAGCTGAGGACTGAGTGCGTTCTTGGTGAGGCTCAGGGGGCAGCTGAATCATACTGAGACAGACCATCTCCTCTCCCCGGCAATACTCTAACTCAAGTGAGGACTGAAAACGTGAACATCAAGGGAGGCCTTGGAGGAAGAGGGCTCAAAGAGCAACTGTTCAAGTAGGTACGTGCTGCAGGAGAAGCAAGGCATGGCGCCAAGGAGCCTAAGAGGGAGGTGCTGGGGTGGGAACATTTGCATGCACAGCTTGATGTACAAGGCAGACTTCTCAGAAGCAGAAGGTTCAGAACACTCTTTCTCATGAAGTTACCTGGCAGCTGCAAGCTCCCTTCAGAATGTTCTTACACTCAGGAAAATCTTCCGTTTGCCATTAGCCAAAGCCATAGAAGACTCTTGAGATGCCAAGTTCTCTGGGTGCCTGTCAGCTACCTAAAGAACACCCATTCCAGTGAGTGTCTACAGATCTTGATCTGGGTCATTCACCTTAAGGTGATTTCATGCCAACTCCAAACCCTTGCTGAGACGTGTCTAATCAAATGATGCTAGAGGAATGCCACCTCACTACCCACAGAGGCCCTTGAAGTCAGATCCCCATCCAGGAAGATGTAGTCCCCAGAGGGCAAGTGTTCAAATCAGCCTTACTTCCATATGTCATCTCCCTTTGGAGAAAGATACAGGCTTGATCTGCTATGACGTTCCGAAAGGAAGAGGGAGGTCTGGTAAATGCCTTCAGGAGCTACCTGAAAGGAAATAGGGCCTAAATGGCACCATGGTAACAAGAAGGACATCAGCTATCCTTAAGGGAGAAAGTGTGCCTTCATGCCAGATCTTTCCTCTGGATTATTTCTGATCCTCAGACTATAAAATCTGTCCCTTATCACCCATACTCCAAAGTGTGCCTCCAGCCTGCACCCCAGCCAGTAATATCTACTACATTGTTGTGTCATAGAACACCTCTATTCTTGTTTGCTTCCCAAACTTTTGATATGCCCCACTGTGCTAAGGAATAGTCACTTTGTTGTAAACAAACGTTTTTTATTGTGCCTAGCTGTTTTTGTTTCACTCTTATCCTTCTCTTTTTACCTCAACAGACATTTGGCTTTTCTCTGTGACCTCTATGCCTCTCTGAAGGCAGGAATTCCCACGTCCCCAGCCCTCTGGACAATTAGGCAATGGAGGCTTTTCCTGTGTTTTCAGTTCCTCCACTTCTCATCCAAGAACTGTCCTCTCCAAAACTACATGGGTACATTCCTTTACGTGTCCCACATCTCCATGTAGCTGATGACAGGACAGCTGGGGTACTTGGCTCTGCATGTAGTTGGAACTGGAATCCAAGATCACCAGCGAGTCTCACTGGTAGTTTGAATTGAAGACAGGCAAACACAGAAACGTTGAGAGGAGCTTGTGCACATAGCAACAGAGAGATCTGGGATGGATAGATAGGTAGATAGGTTATATAGCTAGTGTTAAGGAATGCATGTCTGCATCCTCTTAAAATGCAAATGTTGAAACTCTGCCCCTTAATGTGATGGTTTCAGGAGGTCAGGTATTCGAGAGGTAACTGAGATTAAAGAAAGTTAGGAAAGGGGCTGGAGAAATGGTTCAGCAGTTAAGAACACCTGCTGCTCTTGCAGCGGATCCAGGTTTGAGTTCCAGTACCCACATGGTGGCTAATAACCATCTGCAACCCAAGTTACAGGGGAATGCCCTCATCTGACTCCACCAGCATTGCACAACAAAGGTGCACTAACACACAAGCAAGCAATATACTTATACACATTAAAAAAAAAAAGTCAGGCGTGTAGAGCTCTAATGAATAGGATCAGTGTCTATCTGGAGAGTTTAGTTCCTCTGTCATGTGAAGATCCAACAAGACAGCCATCTGCAAACCAGGAAGCAGGCCCTCTCACAATGGTATTGGTAAAGCTTTACAGTATTCTTTTTGGTGGGATATTTGTGAACTGTTTCCATGAGGGGTGACTACACACTTAGGTACACATAAGCCAAAGGGTGTGAGCTTTGAAGTCATGAAGATGTGAGTCTTGATGCCAGTGCTTCCCTGCCACCCATGAGACTTGGCTGTTTGGCTCCACCTTTTTGAAACCAAGTTCCTTTTCTTTATGAAGTGTTTGATGTGTGCAGATACTGTAAGGCTGGATTAGCCACAGTCCACTGGCTCCTGACCCTCCTCACCACACTCTTGCATTCCATACCAACACAGTATTCCCAGGAGCCTAGAGAGTTCCTGTGCCTGGGATGCCATCACCACTAGCCTCAGGCAAGACTGACAGTCATTACTTCCTCTCCACAAACTTTCTCCTGTGGCTATTACCAAGAGAGGCTTGTGCAATATGCTCCTCCCCCCTGGAAGCTCTAGTGTGCTTAGTGGCTCTCTAAGCAGAGTCTTAGTTATCTTTTTAATTTTAGAACATTTAGAAGCCAAGTTTTTACCTGTTCATATATACATATGATAAGCACTTCGGTCTCATTTTTTACAGATAACTCGATACCGAAAGAACTGACTTTCAGCACTGCATCAGCTAAGCTAGCACGGTATCTTGATCTTCCCAGCCTCCCAAACTGTGAAAAGTAATCTGTTGTTGTTTTTAAAATACTTTACTTCTTATTTTTAGTTTATGTGTATGAGTATATTGCTTGCCTGTAAGTGTCGTGCAATGTCTGTGGAGGTCAGAAGAAGGAATTGGGTCCTCGGAACTGGAGTTATGGACAGTTGTTAGCCACCATGTGGGTGCTGGGAACCGAATGTAAGTGTCGTGCAATGTCTGTGGAGGTCAGAAGAAGGAATTGGGTCCTCTGGAACTGGAGTTATGGACAGTTGTTAGCCACCATGTGGGTGCTGGGAACCGAACCCAGGGCCTCTGCAAGAGCAGTCAGTGCTCTTAACCTCTGAATTATTTCTCTGGCCCTATTAATTTGTTGTTTTAATAGACATTTTATTGCAGAAATTCAGATGCATTAAAATAATTGGGATAGATAGGTTCTAGCTAGGTAAATAGCTAGCTAGAACTCCAGAAACCCAAGGTGATGGAGAGACAGTAGCCTCCTTATCATTTCTTGTCTCTGAGCCCCATGATGCTCAACTCTCCCTCCTGAATTTGGTCTGCTCCTGAATCTCCATTATAAATAAATATATACCAATATTTTGATATATATTATATACTTCCCCCAGACAAGGTGCTCTCAATTACTGGCTATGGACATTTGTTCATTTTTTATCAAACCTTGCTGGTACTTAGCATTCCTCTCATTCATGTCATTGAGGTCCTTCCACAAATGTCACAGTGGTGACTTCAAAACTTTACTTCCTTACTCTCACAGTCATTTTGTTAGCAGCCCAAACTAACCTGCTTGAATATCATATCCTCTCTCAGTGTTATATATTCTGGGGGTCTGAGTGATGTGAATGACCTAGCTGTCCAAATGACTGTTAGTCCCACAAAACAACCATGTTGGGCACAGTAAGGTATGGCCACCACATGGCCATGGCCCCTGCCCTTTCTGCAATACTTCAACTCTTCCTCAGCAGCAGTAATCTATGACTCTCAAAGGTAGATGCAACTTTTCAAAGAGCTACATTGAATTGTAATCAGTATAAGTGGGCACAAAGAGCCTTCAAGGGACTGGGGAGACAGTTCGGTGAGTAAAGTGCTTAAGGACCTGAGTTCACTTCCCAGATCCCATGTTAAAAAATAAAAAGCTAGGCATGGTGGTGTGCACTTGAAATACCAGCACTGGAGAAGCAGAGACAGACAGAGCCCTGGGGCTCACCACCAAGCCAGCCTAGCTTAATGGGCAAGCTCCGGGTCACAGAGAGACTCTGCCTCAAAAATAAGGTAATGGGCCCATTGAGGTGGCTCAGAGAGTAAGGGTACTTGTTGCCAAGCCTGATAACCTGAGTTTGATCCCTGGAACCCACATGGTAGAAGTAGAGAATCAACTCCCACATGTTGTTCTTTGAACTCCACAAAATGTCTCATGTCCCTGCATGTATATACACGCATGTTATTCAATAAATGTAAAAATATTTTAAAAATATAATATGGTGGACAGCATCAGACAAACAAGGTTGACCTCTGACCTCTCTACATTCATGCACACGTGCACATGTACTTGCATATACACATAAGCATGAGTATACACATACCTACCAAAAAGAGACAGAACGACAGAGATAGAGTCAGAGAGAGATCACATTTCAGTTATAAATTTTATGGGCAAAAGCAGTAGTGAATGTCCAACATTGTTGTGACCAATAATGTTTTAATTACAGTAAGTATATACTTCTCTAATAGATCAACTCTGAAAGACAGCATTCACTTTAACACATAAGTTCCATTATATTTATTAAATAAAGCTGCATTCATCATCGTCGCCACCACCACTACCACCACCACCATCATCATCATTACCACCATCATCACCACTACTATCACCACCACCACCATCATCATCATCATCATCATCATCATCATCATCATGTCTTTCTGTCGCTGTTGGTCAAGGCTTCTGGAGTAGAAATCTAAAATCCATCATGTCTAGTAGGTTGTTATTGATGTTTAGACCACTTCAATGACTGACTTTCGAAAGAAATTACACTCTTAAAGAAGATATGCAAACGTTCAGGGAGGTAAAACTCTGCAAGAACACTAAAGGAGATCAAAGACAACACTGACCTGAATCACAGCATGAATTATATATCACACATTAAAACCATGTGAACTGCTGAACCCAAATCAAAGCCCTCTGCCCGCGACCTTCTAGTACCATTGTCCAAAGGTCTAAAAGGAAACACTGTATTATTTTGTCATGGGATTCTTCCTGTTATGAGGGATAAGCAACAGCTACTTTCTTTTTTTCAAGACTTCATAGAGACATGAAGAAACTGCAAAGTAAGGTATATAAATGTCAAGTTTTCTCCGATTGGTCAAAAAGTGAAGTAGCTCTCAGAAACTTTTCAAAGGCAAGTCACTACAACCTACTTCTTGCAAATTTCATCTCCTGTGATCAAAGATAATGAGTCATCCGACTGGTATTTTTCAAACACTAAAGCTGCTTTGGAGATTTTTTTTTTCCCTGAGCTTCACTGTAACTGAAACTACACTTGAACTTTGAGACGTGTTATGGTTCTTGTCCATGAGCTGCATACACGACTCCAAGGCTGAGTAGTTCTCAATTAAAAGAACAGATCTAAGCAGTGATCGCTGAAAAGGAGCTAACTTGTAAATATTGCCAGAATTCCACAACTAAGTCAAATTTACAGTTTAAAGTAGAAATTCAGAGTGTTAGATGTACCTTAAAATGGATAGCCAATAGGCTAAGGCCTTAAAAGACTTTTTGGTAGAAAGTGTGTATACTTGTATGTGCACGCATTCATATGTGTATGTTGGGTACACATATGGAGGTCAGAGAACATCTTGGGCGTTGGTCCTTGCCTTGTTTGAGACAGGGTCTCTTGTTTTTCCACTGACTATTTCAGGCTAGTGGGCCCTCAAGCTTCTGAGGGATCTTCCTGTTTCCACCTCCATCTATCTGTAGGAGCTATGGGATTACAGAGGCTCTCTATGTGTCCAGCTTTTGAGTGGATTCTGGGAATTCAAACTCAGATCCTTACATGTGCATATCAAAAAGCTTTTACCCACTGAGCCATCTCCCCAATCTAAAAGAACTGTTCATCCTGATTATCTCTCTCATATTTACAGAGTTTTAAAATAAGATGGGATGCCTAGGAACTGTTTCCATGAGGGGTGACTACACACTTAGGTACACATAAGCCAAAGGGTGTGAGCTTTGAAGTCATGAAGATGTGAGTCTTGATGCCAGTGCTTCCCTGCCACCCATGAGACTTGGCTGTTTGGCTCCACCTTTTTGAAACCGAGTTCCTTATCTCTATGAAGTGTTTGGTATGTGCAGACACTGTAGGGCTGGATTAGCCACAGTCCACTGGCTCCTGACCCTCCTCACCACACTCTTGCATTCCATACCAGCACAGTATTCCCAGGAGCCTAGAGAGTTCCTGTGCCTGGGATGCCATCACCACTAGCCTCAGGCAAGACTGACAGTCATTACTTCCTCTCCACAAACTTTCTCCTGTGGCTGTTGTCAAGAGAAGCTTGTGTAATATGCCCCTCCCCTTAGATGCTCTAGTGTGCTTAGTGGCTCTTTAAACAGAGTCTTAGTTATCTTTTTACTTTTAGAACATTTGGAAATCAAAATTTTAACCTCACACACACGCACACACACACACACGTGCGTGTGCTTCACACTAGTTTTTGACAGATGCTAACATCTAAAGAACTGACTGAGTTAACTTATGCATTTGTTCCTTAAATATATAGTGAGCACTTGTATGCACTATCTGTACGAGGTCCTATACCAGGTACTGAGAATGCAAAAAAATAAAGCATGCTTTCTATCTTCCCAGGTTTCACAGTGTGGGAAAGGTGACAGATCCATGCGTTATTAAAATGCACCACGGTCAATCCTTTAACAGAAGAATGTCAAATGGCACACCTTATTTGGAACATTAAGGTTCAGGAGCTCTGTTCTCACTTTTCACTCTCACAGCCATCCAGTAAGCAAGGTGTTACTCTTACTGATCATTTCCAGGTCAGCTATAAGGAAGTCAAGGACAGGGAGGGGAAGTAACCTGACCAAGATCACAGGGAAGATAGCCACAAACCCGTGTTGGTTGCCTGTGTTTTTCCATGGTTGTCTGGGCCTCGCAATTAACACTTAGGACCATAGTCCAATACATTTCCACCAGGCTCCTCCATGCTTAACAAATGTCACCTGCAGTGTGCTCCCAGGGAACAGGCAAACAGAGCCACTTCTTGGGCTCTGGCCTTCGCCTCTGATCTATACCCCTTCTCTCTCTCTCTTCTTTGCATTAAGCAAAACCAAACAGACTCTGATCTTGACAGGTATTTCAGACATTGCTGGTGTTGGTGTATTGTTTCCTTACCCAAGCACTTTACCACCATGTGCCCAACTTCATCTTTGGGTTCCTCTTTATGCAGAGAGAGACTGCTGATGCCACCGTCTCCAGGAGGCCCTTCCCGATGACCTTCCCCAAGCCATTTCCATAGCTGAGACTTGGGTTTTTCCCCTGACCCAGGACATGTCATTGATCATAGCTCATTCTTTCTTATTGCACCGTGCTTGGCTTTCCCTCTTTCCCCACTAGGCCATGAGCTCCTTTAGAGGTGTCTTTGCTGCCTCTGTGTTTGACCCATAAGCTGTCAGCTGATTGGATGAATAAATGGAACATCAAGATATGCTCCCATGCCTGAAGCACATCTTGTAGTAGCCGGAGCACAGAACACACCCTCAGCTTCACATCGGTCTCCAAGCTACCACTGGAGGACCAGTGCAACTAGAATTTGTGTGCTTGAAGTCACCTAGCTTGTAAATGACCATCGATATCATGTCATTTATTGCCCATAATGTATGACACATGGCCTGGATCCCTAGAGAAGCTCCGTATTGTGCTGACACATCCTTTCGGAAGAGCCTCTGCTTTCAGTCTTACATCTAAGACTGCACAACCATAGGTACCTGCCTCCATATGTCCCCAGTGCCCAGTATAGTACCTGGTTGCATAGTAACTACAGTAAATACTAGCTGAAGGAAAGAATTAATGAATGGATGGAAAGAATCCATGCCAATTGCTATTACATGGACACCTTGCCACTGTGCCCACCAAAATGAACTTGCACTTGGTGGGCATCTGATCATAGGAAGGCAGTCCACATGCCAAACTATGACCTGCTGTAAAAAGGAAGCTTCACATAGTAGGTCCTTTCTGGGGGAATTTGAACTAAGAAATCTCTCCCAGACAGCCACAGACTCAAGGGCATACAGAATACAAGGTTCAAGTGTCCAAGGGTAGTATAGCACATGTGCTATGAGTCATGGCTGAGTGAGGAAGCCCCTGTGATAGCATGAAAGGCACACACTAGACAGGAAGAAAGCCTGTCAGCAGAGGCAAGCAGAAGCTGTGGGCCCACTGAGACCATGTCAGGGTTAGGAAAGTGACAGAGAAAGAGGAACTGGTTGCCTCAATTCCTGACAACTGTCTTACTTGGGCCCAAGGTGAGTACAATCTGACTTAAGAGGGAGACACAAGTGAAGCTGAGTCTTAAAACATGCAACTTATGGCCCAGGAGCCCCTTCAGCTTGCATAGTACCTTTGTGAGAAGTACATAAAATGTGCCTCATCTAGCCAGCAAGAAGCTTCTAGTCTTTGTGCAAAGATAAAGGCAGTGTCCTTTTCTCTTGGGAAGGATAAAACAGGCACACACGTCCACACCAGGTGCCCAGACTGCCCAGGGCAGAGCCCAGGCTAGATATGAGCCTCCTAGCCCCTTCTCCACCTGGTCCCCTTTTGCACTGTCCAAGCTGGCCTGTCTTTGCCAGACAGGAGGTCTTGCTGTACTGTAACCAAGCAGAGACAGAAAGTAAAGAGCAGATGGCCTCTGTTTGGCAAAAAAGCACCACTCTGAATTACCCAAATGTAAAGTCAGCTGGTGTCCATGGTTGCTGGCTCAAGGCACCTCAACTGTGGCTGGGGCTCAACGAAGTCATCACTTGAAGACTACAATTGTCTTTTGATCTTTCTTTTGGATCTCATGGGTCCAAAACAGTGCCTGGCACACAGCTGACCCACAGTCAAGACTTGATGAATGCTAACAATGGGAATAGGAGCTGGGCAGCGACCTCAGAGTCTCTATTTACTGAATACCAGGTTTATCAGTAGCAGCTCACTACAGCAAAGTTCCGAATGAGGAACAAGATTGGTGTAAAGGATGGGGGCTGGAGAGATGGCTCGGCAGTTAAGAGCACCGGCTGATCTTGCAAAGGACCCAGGTTTGATTCCCAGTACCCACATGGAGGCTAACAACCTTCTCTAACTACAGTTTCAGTGGATCTGATACCCTCTTCTGTCCTCTGTGGGCACTGCATGATACGGGTGCACTTATACACTCATACACATACAATAATACAATACACTCATACACATAAAATAATAAAAGAAATAAAAAATATTTTAAAAAGAGGACCCCTGGCCATATGCCATGAAAATCTTGTTTCAAGACTTCACTTTTGAAAGTCACTTTATTTATAAAAACACTATGTTGATTAGATTGTACAAGTTCAGA
>NW_008335281.1:1427711-1441483 GCF_000622305.1 Nannospalax galili
TTATCTATTTTCATATGGATTTTAAATTATGAAATTATAGTTTTTCTGAAAAAGCATACATATTTTTAATATGAAAAAAAGGCTCCTGAAGCTAAAAGTCAAATAAAAGCCCCTGAAGTCTAAGTCCAACACACTCTCCTTTAGGAAATTCTGGTAACAACCCAAGGCAGTCAGGGAAGTGGGTGCTTTCAGGATGTGCCCACAAAGTGCTAGCACTAAACAGGTCTTTAAAAATGCTTGGCACTGACTGATTCTACTTGCAGCAGCTGGAAGTTTTAGAGACTGGGTTTTCAGGATGGACAGGAAGCTGGGATGGAAGGTCCACTGATGGTTAAGGTCAGAAGGGGGTAGTTCTTTGTCTTGAAGCAGGTGTTGTCCAAAACCTGTGGAGAAAAATCCTCTCCTATTTCTACAGCATTGCCAAAGGTGAAATCCCTTCTCTCTCAACACTCTCCCAGCCCCAAGCACCGGTACCAGGGAGTTAAAGTCGCAATTAGAAATGATCCCTTAGGAAGAACTCCGACAATAGCTGATTCAAGAATGGGAGTGAGGAAAGATACAGTAGTGGTGGTAAGGCCAAGAGGGATGGGAGGAGGCACAAGTGCTTCAGTCCTCAAGCTTTGGGCTTCCACTTGCCCAGGCCGTTTTGGTCACAGTATTCTGATATGCATGACCATAAGATGGAGATTCTCAAGCTTGGACATGCCTTAGAATCACTTGAAGCCCAACTGTACCTAATGCCAATTACAGCAGAATCCCTGGGGTGGAACCAGCCCCAAACTTTTTACTGTTGCTTTTTCAATTCCCCAAATTGATTCCTTTCTGTAGCTAAGTTTGAAACCTGGTCTCTGAAAGAAAGACTTCATAGACTTTAAAATGACGGAGAAGAGCCTGGATGACTTTTACATGCAGATTCAGATTAAGCTGGTCTAGGAGGGGCTGTGATTAGGAGATGAGGCTGAGGCTGGTACTGCCAGTCCAGTAGCAGGTTCTAGAAAAACCACATAGGACCTAGTTCTGGATACTGCCTCTGAGCATGCCCAGAGCTTCTGGGAAGGGTCTGGAAATTGGCCCTCATAGGAAATGCTCCTAGGTATCTGTGAGGGACTGCTCAGTTTTGTTCTCCTTATTCAAGGAAAGGTGAGGTTGTGCTAGCCTGCACTTAAGAGACACAAAGCTTAGTTCTGAAAATGGAATGCAGCCCCATAGCAGATGTTCACTCTCCAACCTGTGCGCTAACATCCTGTGATGCAGGAGACAAATGGAGGAAAGCTGTCACTTCCTTAACATCCTTTAGGATGGCACAGAGAAGACTGAATCCTTGGAAATAAGCACTGTGTACACACATACACGGTTAAAGAATTTTTCATGTTCTTTTTCTGCATATAGGTTTGTTGATTCCTGTCTTTAAAAATGAAAAATGGAGACCCAGCTATGTTTACTTATCTACTCACCAACTGAACTAATGCTTGTCTTCAGGGTCATTGGAACAGTTAAATCTGTGTAAAAGTCAACCAAAGTTATTCAAAGCAAGAATTCTGTTTGGCCAAATCACCAAGCAGAAAGCAACATGCATTTCCACTCAGTACGTTTCACAAAATACATTCAGAAGGAGAACCTTGAGATGATGATTCTTGGTACTGGACATTTCACAACTGGGACTGGCTTTCTCTAATGTGGTATCCAAAATCAGATCAGACACACCACTGATGCTTTTCATGCTTTCATTAAGTAACAGAGACAACAGTACCAGTAAAAAAAAAAAAAAAAAAAAAAAAAAAAAAAAAAAAAAAACAGAAGACTGTGATGAAGAGCAGTTAGCTAGCTGAAGTTGGGACAGAGGCATAGAAATGTGCACTTTTTAAACTAGAATTTGGCTTCTAGTAGAGTGAGGTTGCGTTCAAGATCAAGTAAGAGGGCCAGTGAGATGGTTCAGTGGGACCTTGCTGTCAGGCCTGACCACCTGAATTCCATCCCTGAATTCAAAAGGGTGCTGCAGTGAGCTGAACACACAAGTTGTCCTCTGACACACATGCATTACCACACGTGGCCTGCACTAAAGAGAACACACAAATAAATAAATGGAAAAATATCAAGGGAGGCCTAGCCCCAGAGCACAAGAAAGGCGCAGGGTTGGGGGACGCCGGAAGTGTGTAGTGCTGGTCATGGCTGGGTCCTTTCCTGCAACTGACAGTCCCACATTGGCCCCATTTCTAGTTTCCCAGCTTCTATACAGCCTCTATAGGTTGTAAATCATAAAACAATCCTTAGAACTTAACACATCTACAGAACTAAGGAAAGTTATACCGTTCTTAGGATGATGCTTTGTTCAAAAGCATTTTCAATAATTACTTAACCCATCTAATCTCTCCATGTGATATTTCTATGCTAACGTTCCGCATTAACCACTGAGATCTGAGAGACGAAGTTGAGCGATTTATTCAACATCACTCAACACAGGCTGAGTGGGGTCAGGCCTCGGTAGCTTCTGCCCGGTTCGGTGGACAGTCCGGTCTCCGAGGACACAGCACTGAGGGTCTCGGAGACAGCAGCAGTACTAGCTCTAGGCTTTCCAGATAACGTGAAAGGCGAAGTGCACACACCGCCGGGTCAAGCTCTCACCAACACCTGCACGGAATTTTACAAGCAGGGAAGCTCACATCCCAGGTCTTCTTACCAGCAACCCCCTAAAAAAATCTGTATTTCAGATGCACGGGTAGTTTGCGAGAGCTCCCAAGCCCCAGCCCGAGGCAAGGGAACCACACCCTTCCGAGGGACCACGGTCGCGCACCAGACCCGGGAAGGTTCCTCTTTCTGATGGACAAACCCAGCACAGAAGCCCACAGTAGTGCTGCCTGGCGCGGCACAACCGAGCGGATGGCCTGGGAACCCGCAGAGACCTTGCGCTGCACCCAGGCAGGCAAAAGGCACAGCCACCCACCCACCCAGGAGCGCCCTGTGGTTGCCTGCAGGTCTGCGGAGGGACACGGAGCCTCTGCAGCCGACAGGAGGTGACGATGCTGGGACAGCAGCCGACGATGCTGGGACAGCAGCCTTCGCCCCGGCTCCCCGCCTCCAGCCTACCCCACCATTGCCCACGGGCTACCCGGGGCTGGTCGCTGCACCCCCACCGCCACCTGCCCAGGACCGGCCTCCCCGGGCCACCCCACGCCACCCTTACCTGAGCCGGATATGTGGACCCGGAGCGGGCGGCCCCTGCTGGAGGCCGACGTCAGGTCGCTCTGGGAGCGGCCACGGGGACTCGGGTCCCCGGGCAGCCAGCGCAAGGCAGGCGCGGACCGGCCGCCGGGCGCCTCGGGCTCGGGGAGCAAAGCCACCTCCGCCGCCACCGCCGCCTCCTGCCCGGCCGGCTGGTCCGGCGACATCGCCGGGCTCCTGCCAGCTTCCGCCATCCGCTCGCGGCTCCGGCTGGGAGCGAACACAGGGTGGGGCCGGCGCGGAGGGCTGAGCTGATCGCTGCGGCCCCGCGTGGAGACCCCGGGCGGGCGAGCTGGGCGGCCGGCAGTAGCCGGCGCGCAGCGCGGGAGGAGGAAGAGCACTGAAAAGTTTGCACAGGAAGGAGCCGCCTACAGCCACTCTCGCTCCCACCGCTACAGCCACACGGCTGGGAGCCCAGCCGCCCTCGGTACCCGGGGACCTGCCCCGCGGCTCCTCCCCCAGGCGCGGCACCTCCGCAGGGAGCCAGGGGTCTGTCCCGGGTGGGTCTGTCTCCTCTGGCCCAGCTGGCCTCAGAGAAGTGGAGTTTGAGCTGCGATGCAAGGTCGGGGTTAACAGAACCATTTGCACCCGGGCGGGGCGGGGTGGGGACACGCGTGCACACACCTGACCGCTTGAGCTAGGACAGAGACGGTCACAGGCCGTTTGCAGGTGCTAAACGCGGGCGCTAAAGGGCTCTGGATTTGTGTTCCTGGCAGACCTGGAGTCTCTTGTGAAGTCAAGCGCATTGATCCTCCCTCCTCTACCACCTCTTGCCCTCGTCAAAGCTCATCTTCTCTCACAGCTCTACATTCCTGGGCTCTGCTGGGTCAGACTCAAAGGTCAGGTTTTTAAAAACTCACTCTTCTAAGAACTCGCATCACAGATGTGGTGTCTGAGTCGATGCTTTCCAACGGAAAGACAGCGGAGGTGACTGGCACTGAACACAGTGCCCTGGAGGTTGCAGAAGGGACAGAGATTTTGCCAATTTGAGCTGGTGACTTCACAGCCCTAACTTTATCAGTTTCACCGTTAAGCTCCCCAGTCGTCGCTGGCCCAGAATTGAAGCTGTAAGTCAAAACTCATCTCTGGAAGTTTCTAGCAATGTAGGAATGTCGCTGGGTTTCACCACAGGGACCATTGATAGTGCCAGGAAAAGTGGGAGACTGAGGGGGTAAGGGAGGACAGGATTAGAAGTTACCATTCAAAACACACACACACGCACACACACACGCTCACGCACACACACCGTTCATTAGGCACGTTGAACATAATACTTCATTTAATAAGAAAATAAACTCAAGCATAAGATAAAAGAGAAACAAAAACCAAGAGTGCAAGCTACACTTGCACAAAGATACCCACAGAGGCCTGCAGCAACTAGGTCAGTACTAACAGCACTCCCTTGACAATTGAAAAAGGGCTTTTTCTCACAACTCTGTGGAGAGGACCTGACTATTCCAGCTTTGCTGAGAAAAGTGTCCAAATACAAGTTCGTTTCCACAGTCAGCCAAGGTCATCTGGACTTGCTGTAACCATTTCCTGCTAACAAACCTGCAAATCTACAGTACTCCAGAGCCAGCCAGATGGCTCATCAGGTAAGGGTGTGCTTGCCACCTCGAGACTGAGGACCCGAGTTCAATTCCCAGGACCACATGGTGGAAGGAAAGAACTGACTCCCCCAAGTTCTCCTCTGACCACCACATGAATGCTCTGATCTATAGAATCACACACACACACACACACACACACACAAATGAGTAAATAAATAAATTTTAAAAATTAAATCTATAGCACTCCAGATGTGACTTTACTTTCTTGGTGTCTTGTGCGGTTGAGGAGAGGAAAGATCTGTGGTTTCAGAGAAGGGAAGATAAGGTTACAGGACACTTTGATGGACTTTATATTTATACTTACCCTGAAGAGTCACTCTTGCTACATCTAATTATAATTAGATTAGCACATGAGCATAGAACACCGAGAACTTACGTTTGCTAGCTGGGCATCCACTGTGTTCTAGACACCAGCTTCTGTGATCATCCATGTTCCTATGTCTTCTTCCTCTGCTGCTGTCTCCCCTCCCCCACTCACAAGCCATCTTTACTCTGAGACATACATTCCAGCTTCCCACCCATGAGATTTACCCCATCCTCTTTCCATTGCTTGCTACATGAGTGTACATATGTCTTTTAGGCTGCTGTCTCCCCATCCTTTGGTCAATCTCCTGTGTCATCTTTTGTGAAGATAAATGGGTAACTAAATGCTTTAAAACCTGAGAAGTTGTCCCTGGCTCTTAAAAATTTTCTCTTGCTCTGTTAAACACCATGACCAGAAAGCAACTTGGGGGAGGAAAGGGTTTATTTTATCACACACTTCCATCATCACAGAGTACAGCTAGGGCAGGAGCTCAGAGCAGGAACCTGGAGGCAGGAGCTAAAGCACAGACCATGGAGGCACACTGTTTATTGGCTTGCCCTTTTGGCTTGGCTTGTGCTCAGTCTGCTTTCTTATACAATTCAGGACCACCTGCCCCAGGGTGCCACCACCCACAGTGGGCCCTCCCACTTGACTCAACAATCGAGAAACTGCTTCAGAGACATGCCCACAGGCCCACCCAATAGAGGAAATTCTGCAGTTGAAGTTACCTCTTCCCAGGTGGGTCAAAGTTGACAAACTGAAGTTATCTAGTGAATCATTATTCAGCTGTTCGAAAATTCATCACTTCAAATTTGATTAGAAAAACACATCTTTGGGTACCTTTTATGGGCCAGGCACTGTTACAGGCTCCCCTGCCGTATTAGTTACTTTTCTGTTCCTGTGATAAAACACCATGACCAAGGGAATTTATAGAAGTCACAGTTTATTTGGCTTACAGTGTCAGGAAAGAGTCCACAATTGTGGGGGAGGCATGGCAGAGCAGAAAACTGAGTGTTCACACCTTCAAGCAGACACAGGAAACAGAGAGAGCCAGACTGGAAGTTTGTGTGGCTACATGCTTTAAAAGCCCAGCCCCCAGTGATATGCCTCCTCCAGCATGGCCACAGCTCCTAAAGGTTCCATGACCCTCCCCAAACCAGGGACCAAGTGTTCAAATACTTGGAGCTTATGGGATCACTCATTCAAACTATCACACTGCCCTCAAAGAACCTTCATTTCCATGCCATCTCCAAACCTCCTGGCACTATGTGCTTGTCCTGTGTTCTGGTGTCCATTTTCTGTGCATTCCTTTGTAGTAGGCAAGGATGACCTTGAACTTGATCCTCCTACCTCTACCACCTGAATGCTGGGATTCCAGTTGTGCACCATCATACTTGGTTTATGTTGTGCTGGAAATTGAACACAGGGCTTTGTACATGCCAGACATGCGTGCTACTAACTGAGCTACATCCCCAGCCCCAAGCTTCCCTTCTTGATCTTTCTTCCACACTTGACTGTCAATATGCCGAGAGCTGAACTCTCCTCTTCCCCCTCCCATGAACCTGCTTTTGGGGGTCATCAGAATCACTTTCCTCCTGCTGTGTGTTGTCCTGTCCCCTCTGTATTTGAGTTTTCAGCTTCTATTTTCTCTCACAGAAACTCTAGCCTCTGCAGTCATTTTCCTCTACCCTGCCCTCATCATATTCATAGAACGATCTGAAAGTGCTCACAGGACTTAGCTACACCTCCCTGTAAATTCTTTCAAGAAGGCTTTGAGTGTAGAACAACATGTGATTAGCATGTGTGAGGCCTTGACTTCAAGACCCAACACGAACCAAAATAATCAAAATTTTTAAAAGACAAGCGTCCATAACACATAGGTGACTTTTTTTCCTTTTGGCCATGCTAGGCAAGCACTCTTGCATCCTGCCCTAAACTCTTTACTTAAGGCTATTATGCACTGTGCTCTCTGGCCACAGACTCCACAGTAGTTCCCTGAATGTGGCTTGTTTTTCTATATGGTACCTTTGTATGCCCATTTCCTCAGCCTGCAGTGTCATTTCCCCATCCTCCTAGCTTTACCTAACTGGCCATAGCTATCCTCCAACCCTCTGTCATGTATCTCCATACATGAGGCTTTGTCATTCTTCCTGGCTTCCAGATCATCCTAAGTGTCCCTCCTGAGCAGTACCGCCAGCCGGAAGCATTTCTCTTAATGTCATTTTTGGCACAGGATTTTGATTGTAACAAGGACAGCAATCTGTCTCCGCTGCCGCCTTGAATGACTTCAGTGCAGGAAGTACTGATTCTCTCTTTTGCTCCCTCCCACACCAATGTAGGCTTAATGAATCTATGATTGGCATCTATTTGGGGATGCAGACATTAACAGAGACTTATCTGGAAGTTCATGGCAATTGGCAACACTAAGCTGTAGCTGGAAGGTGCCATGAACACCAGAAAAGTAGGTGCCTAGACTCAGGGGAAGCTTCCTAGAGGAGTGGCTTCTCATGCCAGGTACCCCAGGACAAGGGAGGGATCTGCAGCTACAGAGACCTAAGGAGCCAGGTCTCCTCAGCATTCTGTAATGCAAGAAAAGAAATGAAGATAAAACCTCATCACATAGTGAAAACCTCTAAGTCACTTCTGCTCTGAGACTTTATAACTATGAAAATCTTACTTGTATTCATCTTAGAGTTGAAGATAAAGCTGAGCCTGGTGGCATTTCCCCCATATGGTACTAACCTAAAAAACTAAAGAACTTTGGTCCTGTCCTCCTCTGTCTCTTCCAGTCCTCTTCTCACTATAAAAATAAACACATAGAGCCAAGAGTGGTTGCACACACCTGTAATCCTAGCACAGGAGGCTGAGACAGGAGGAGTTTTAGTTTCAGGTCAGCCTGGGCTACATAGCTATACTCTGACTCAAAAACAAACAAACCTAAAAATAATCCAAGCAGAGTAAAATGATAGATATTTGCCAAAGGTTGAGGTGTGGGGTGTGCACAGGGAAAGACAGACAACAGGAGGAGGAGGAAGTCAATGTGCCTGGAACCTTAAAGGGCAGGCATAGCGGTGAGCCACGAAAAAGACTGTAAAAGATTTAAGCAAAATAACAATCTGATCTGTCAGGATCTTTTGCTTCAATTTTGACACCTAAATGATGTATATATTCGGTTTGTTGGGTTGTTTTAAAGAGTGAAGAAAATGTACATAGGGTGTCAAGTGTAGACTGGCCTGTAGTGGGAGCTCTGTCTACTACCCTAAGACATTTGTGATATAGATGGTGCTCTTTTTCCCTCTCAGCTATATCTAACTCGGCTCCATTTTCAAAGGTCACCCAAAGGATATTTTCCAGAACTCTATCCTCCTCTGTGGACCAATCAAGGACTTTTTGAGCTCATAGTTTGGGGAAGACAGGCAGGTGCTTTCTTGATTGCTAGTCTACCGTACTCCTGTCTACCACTCCCACTCTCCCATAAAAGATAAGTGGTTCTATAATGTCTCCCTCCCCTGTTCCAAGCCCAGCCACACAGTGCTCTCACTAGACTTCCAACACATCTCACGCAAGACTCTGGGCACTAGAGAACCCAGAACCACCTCTTCTGTGCCCTGACTCTTTGTAGATAGATTGATTGCCTGTTGGAGGGGAAGTTAGGGTACCCATAACTCAGATACCTGTGTAGGAGCTAGAGGTGTCTAGCATACCTAGGGGCTGGGTTCTCCTCAGTTTCTCCCTCAAAGCACAAAAATCAGTGGCTGGTGGGAACACAAAATGGCACTGCCACATTGGAAACCACTGTGGTGGTTTTGTAGACAGGAAATTGTATTCTGACCCTATGACCCTGTAACCTCACTCATAGCAATAGACCCAAAGGAAAGGACTGTGCAAAACTGTGAAAGCAGGTGTTTCTGGAGCTCTGTTCATAATCTCCAAAGCAGAAAACAACCTATAGAACAACCAACTAGGAATGTTACTGAACACAAAGGTAAGAATTATTGATATGCAATTTGAGAGGATCTTGCTTTCCATTCAGTAAAACACGCCAGCCTCTAAAGGCTTCATACTACATGTGTCACTCAACTAGCATTCTAGAAAAGGAATGACCAGAGGAACTCAAAAATAGACTAGTAGTTTCCAGTTGCTTAGGAGTAGGGAAGAGGATGACCTTTTGGGATAGTGGGACTGTTCTCAGTGTGGTTGTCATGGTGATTATTCACTTGTATTTGTCAAAACATAATAGCATTGTGTTGTTGAAAAGAGATAAATTTATTGTGTCTGTTATACCTGGAAAGATAGGGGGGCATTAAATTACTTTTATACTCTTCTCTCTGGAAAAAGTCAAGACTAATTTCATCAGTGGTGACAAACAGCTAGTAAGTGTTTGTGATTTAAAATATCTCTAGCTTTAGAACCCATACCCACACGTAAACAATGTGAAAATGCTCTTTTATGGCTTCCAAAAGCAAAGATCTGGCTCCCCTTCTAGAAGGGAGCAGAAAGAAGTATCTTTTTCTTTCTTGTTGAATCTTCAACTGTATGGAAATTAGAGGGAGAGAGGGAGGGAGGGAAAAGAAAGAAAGGAAAGAAAGAAAGAGAAAGAAAGAAAGGGAAGAGAGAGAAAGAGAGAAAGAAAGAAAGAAAAAGAAGAAAAAGCAAAAGAGAAAACAAGTGCGTTTAGAGGTAATCACTGGGTGTTGGCAATTTCTGGTCTGTTTGCTTTTAAGCTAGAACTCCCTAAAGAAGGAGTAACTGAAAAGAACGTACAGTTCCCCAGTGAGACTAAATCTGCAGAAGACAAAATAACTTCTTGATAAACTTCCTGCTATGCTGTATCTCTGAGTCCATACCATCCCAGGATTTGATCTCCAGGCTGAAGCCTCTTTGAGGAAGTGAGGGGGGACAAGAGAGAGTCCCAGTGAAAGAGAGAGAGAGAGAGAGAGAGAGAGAGAGAGAGAGAGAGAGAGAGGGGGAGACTGAAGAAAGGCAACTGAGTAGTCTGTTTCCTGTTGCTTATAACAGGACTTGTTTTAATGACAAGAGGTTCCCCTGGCTGGTGGTTCTGGAAGTACAAGGTCAAGGAGCCTGCAATCACCCTCTTGCTGACTGAGTCCTGAGGTGATACAGGACATCAGATGATGATAGGAAGAGAACCTGCCCGTGTGTGTGGGTCTCTGATGGTCTTTCTGTTCTTCTTATAAAGCCACAAAAATTCAATCAAAAGCTTTGCCCTATTAACCTTACCCAATCCTACTCATCTCCCAGTGGTTCTATCGTAAACACAGCCAGATGAAATTTCTACTTTCTCATTCCTAACAATGACGATTAAATTGCAAACATGAACCCCAAGGAGAAACACACAAACATATTCAAACCATAGCAACAAACAAGCAAGCAGCCTTTCATATGTCACTCTTCTGAAGGAAGTAAGTAGGATGATCTGGGAGGAAACACTTAGAACGGGATTACTCGGCTAGGCTTTGTCAGGGAAGGTCTCTCTGGAGATGGAGGCTTTAAAAAGACTTCAACCACGAAGCTGCATACATACCAGGAACACAGAGCAGCCTGTGCCAGGCTGAAGGAGCAGAAGCTCTCCTGCCAGGAGCCAAGGAGGGGAGCCAGTGAGGCTGGGGGTCTCGAGCAAGCTTTTGGGGTACAGGTATCACAGAGACTCTGGCTGAGTCCACATCCTCCACTACTCCAAATAGAAGAGGTGGATGGAGAATTCCAAACATGAGAGTGATATGAACCAGATTGCATTTTAAATAATTCCTCCAGATTTTTTAAAACACAAATGCTGGGCCAGAGAGATGGCTCAGCAGGTGAAGGCACTTGACACTAATCCTGATGACCTGAGCTCCTTCCCCAGGACCCACGTGGTAGAAGGAGAGACCTGACCTCCAAACCACATATGTCTACACCCCTTTACATACACACACACACACACACACACACACACACACACACATACACGCACATCTCACATAAGCAAATGCATGTAAAAATAAGCCTGATAAATTGTAAGCACAGTGTGAGGGAAGCTGGTATAACTTCAAGATTTTTGTCTTGACAGTAAATTTTATTTTTAAGGGAATAGAAATGATAACTTGTTTTATTCAACAGTTTAAAAAATAAGACGGGCTGGAGAGCTGGCTCAGCAGTTAAGAACACTGACTATTCTTACAGAAGATATGGGTTCAAATCCCAGCACTTACATGGCAACTAACAACTGTCTGTAACTCCAGTTCCAGGGGATCTGACAGCCTCTTCTGTCTTCTGCAGGCATTGCATGACACAGGTGTACTTACTAACATGCAGGCAATACATGCATATACATAAAAGTAATAAATAAAATATTTTAAAAAATAAAAAGACAGAACTATAATAATTAAAGCCATGTGATATTGGTGTATGAATGATTATTAGCATCTATTTATTGTGCTCTGGGTACCATTCTAGGTGACTTGCATGCACATCTCATTTAACCCTTTCTAAAACTGTACAAGACAGATGGTTTGCAGCAGTTCACTACTGAGGAACAAAGGCACGGAAAGAAGCAGTAAGCTGTCCCAAGACACAACAGTCATAAGCAATTCCCTGGGATATTCAGGCTCCAGAGGTGTGCACAAATACACCATCACATCTTCATTCAGTTCCTATAGGCTGGATGACCAGGCTCATAGGACAGCATATGGATACCTCAAAAGTCTAAACTACATCTAAATCTTAGTTCATCAGAAAGGCACCATGAAAAATCAATGTGAATTCATCAATAAGTGTCATTTCCATAGAACTGGGAGATTACTTTTAAAATACTCCATTGATACATTCATCAAAAAAGACACACTAAAAAAGATAGATTAAAGAGTTAAAAGCAAAGCAAACAGGAACCATAAAACAGAAGCAAATGTGGATAGAAAAGTACCTTCTAGGAACTAGGAACTCACACAAAGAAAAAAATAAGTAGGTTTGACTTCATAAAAATTAACAGTTATGATCCTGATCCTGTCCCATTCCTCCTCTTAGGGCCCCAGACACCTGGGGAACAAATACTGCCTCCTGACCCTTTTCATCCAGACCAACTTAGTGCCTTCTCTGGGCCCCAGGAGCACTGCGTCTGGGCCTGGCCCCCCACTCACCTACCTCTGCTTCCCTGGGTGTGCACCACCCTCCACAGGCCTCTCTCCCACCGGCAGGCCTCTCTCTGGGTAAGTCCAAAGTCCATCATGCCCTCCTAGCCTTGACTCCCGCAGCCCCATTCACCCTCCCATCTCCCACGCCCTTCTCTCCTCCAAGTCTGGGCCCTGCCCCATTCCTTGTCTTGGGGCCCCAGACACCTGGGGAACCGATACGGCTTCCTGACCTCTTTCATCCAAACCAACTTAGTGAGTTCTCTGGGCCCCAGGAGCACTGCTTCTGGACGTGGCCCCACCCTCAACTCTCCCTGCTTCCCTGGGCCTGTGCCACATGCCATCCTCTTTCTGGGACTTGGGAGCTGACCTTTCCTCTTCCTGATCCTTTGCATCCAGACCAACCCATCTCAGTCCAGTCCCCAGGAGTCCTTGGGGCCTCTTCCTGCCCCAACTGCCTTTGCATCTCTGGGTTGAAGGGCCACCAGCTGCCCTAGACCAGGATCTTTCCTGGGCCAGGCTCCCAGGCCGGTCCAACCCCCAAATTCCTAACGCCAAAATCATTCCTGGAAGGATCCAGACCTTAGGAGAAAGTCTGAAAACATCTGACCCTCATCTGAATTGTGCCTCTGTGGGAACTCCTGAAGTCAAAATCAATCTAGCCATTCCAATATAAAATCAAGAGAGAGAACCAGAAGCTTAGATGAACCAGCTTTTCATGACCAAAAAGTAAACCATAAAGACACATAAAGTTCACAAAAAGAAGTAGACCTAAACTTGAAGGCCTGAGTCTCACACAAGAACCAGAAACTACAAAAGAAATTCACATGCCAAAATCACAGAGAAAAAATAATAACATGAAAAACTAAAATAACCTATCCCCATGAAATACCAATAGTTCCCTAGAGGAGTACAATGAGAACCCCCTAAAGATAATGCAGGACATGGAACTCTCACAAAAAGAAGTAGACCTAAACTTGAAGGCCTGAGTCTCACACAAGAACCAGAAACTACAAAAGAAATTCACATGCCAAAATCACAGAGAAAAAATAATAACATGAAAAACTAAAATAACCTATCCCCATGAAATACCAATAGTTCCCTAGAGGAGTACAATGAGAACCCCCTAAAGATAATGCAGGACATGGAACTCAAAAGAACAATTAACAATTATATAAAAGAATTCAGTGAATTTAAAGAACACACAAAAAAAAGGCTCACCAATAGGATGAATGAAATGGAAAACACAGTATCAAGACTGGAAGATAAAGTGGACGAACTGGACCACTCAAGCAAAGACTATGAAAAATTTAAGAAATCTCAAGAAAGGAATATGCAGGAATTGGGTGATACCATAAAAAGACCAAACCTGTGAATCATAGGCATACAGGAAGGAGAAGAATCACAGGATAATGACATGGATCAGATCTTCAACAGAATTGTGGAAGAAAATTTCCCAAGATTAAAGAAAGATATGCCCATACAAATACAAGAAGCATATAGAACACCAAA
>NW_008335281.1:1441727-1442147 GCF_000622305.1 Nannospalax galili
GAAAGAGGAAACAAAAATCTTCCATGACATAAATAGGCTGAAGGAATTCATGTCCACAAAACCAGCCCTTCAGAGAGTTCTGGAAACAATACAAAGAGCTGAAGAAAGGAATGACTATACCCAAGGGATTTCAGAAAGAAATCCAATGAAGGTATAACTGTGGAAAAGTACAGTTATATCAAAAATGCAAACAGAAATAAAAATGACAGCATTCAATAACCATCTTTCATTAATAACTTTAAATATTAACGGACTGAACTCCCCAGTAAAAAGACACAGACGAGGTGAATGGATTAAGAAACAAAACCCATCTTTTTGTTGTCTGCAAGAAACTCATCTCACTTTCAAGAACAGACACTATCTCAAAGTGAAAGGATGGAAAAAAATATACCAAGCAAATGGCACTAAGAAAAAAGCAGG
>NW_008335281.1:1442289-1442765 GCF_000622305.1 Nannospalax galili
ACAATACTACAGGACTTTAAGACCCAGATTAATCCCAACTCATTAATAGTAGGGGACTTCAATACCTCACTGCCTCGATTAGATAGGTCAACAGGGCAGAGAGTTAACAGAGAGACATCTGAATTAAACAATACCATATAGCAAATGGACTTAACAGACATCTACTGAATATTCCACCAAGCACCAAAGGACATACTTTCTACTCAGCAACCCATGGAATCTTCTCCAAAATCAACCATATACTGGGGCACAAAACAAAACTCAACAAATACAAAAAGATTGAAATAATTCCATACATTCTATCAGACCACAATGCAATAAAGCTTATAATCGACACCCGAAGAAACCCTAATCACCACATGAACACATGAAGATTAAGCAACACACTCCTGAATGATGAATGGGTCAAAAGAGAAATTAAGAAAGAAATAAAAGTATTCCTGGAACTAAATGAAAAGGACAATACAACACAACAA
>NW_008335281.1:1443108-1443463 GCF_000622305.1 Nannospalax galili
ATATACAACCAAAAAAGAATACTATAGACCCATATCCTTAATGAACATAGATGCAAAAATTCTCAACAAGATACTTTCAAACTGCATAGAGACACACATCAAAAAAATCATCCACCATGATCAAGTCAGCTTTATCCCAGAGATGCAGGGATGGTTTAATATATGTAAGTTAATAAATCTCATAAATCATATAAATGGACTCATATGGTCATCTCAATAGATGCAGAGAAGGCCTTTGACAAAATTCAGCACACATTCATGACAAAAGTTATAAAGGGAATTGGACTGGAGGGAACATACCTCAACATAATTAAAGCTATATACAACAAACCCACAGCCAACATCATTCTAAATA
>NW_008335281.1:1446009-1446570 GCF_000622305.1 Nannospalax galili
GGTTTATCTGGACCAACTGTGTGGCCTTCAACACCCAAAAGGAATGTATAACCAAAGTTTAAAGGGCCAATATAAGTTCATAAGAGTCCATATGTACAGCTAAAGGCTACATAGCAAGCAACAATGCCAGACAGGCGATACCTCCTTCTGAGTTGTTGGCCAGGTTGGCCAAAGGGATTCCCAGATAGTAACCCAGCAGAGAACTGGGAAATTGAACAGCAGACCCTAATCTTATCCTAAGGAATACTGACAACTGAATACCACTAGATGAGGAACAGCTGACCCTCCTAAAACAAAGACCTCTAGATAGGCTGATTAGATTCACTAGAAGGACAAGTAGTGGGGAATGGCTTGGGGTGCCTACAACACAGCAGACAGTAGTAGGGATATCAAAGTATAAGGGCTGTAGTAGGGGGAGGGAGGCTATAGGAGGGTGCTACCTGAGAAGTGGGTCTATAAAAAAAAATCTTCAAACATAAAAATTTCCTCCTTAATAACTAGTAGATGTGAAAAACATTACCACTGAAATCTACCTGATGACTTTATATCCATGCTCAGATG
>NW_008335281.1:1446725-1453034 GCF_000622305.1 Nannospalax galili
GATCTTTTTAAAATGTTAAAACCATTTAATTTTATGTCTTATAGGGTTTATACTGAGTAAAATATTGTATAACTGTAACGATTCAACTGTAAACCTAAAAATTTACAGCCGATCTTGAAAAAGATGCATCTTAGCTCAGAAAATTGTTATTGAATACATCAATGCTGTTGTAATGAAAGGCTTCTTCTAAGTATGTGGTTATTAAATAAATAATAAACTGAAATAAATTAACAGTTATATAGGAAAACAATTCTGAAACAACACAGAATGTAAACTGTATTGCCACAGATTATATCTAGTTTGCACTATCATTCACAAAATTGCATTATATTTCACAAGTGTCTGCCCTTGCTTGGTAGTACCTTCACTCTTTTCTGGCATGTCATAATTTTAAAAGATTAAGTTGATGAAAATGGTAAGCGTTTGTTGTTAAATTTGCATTTTAAAAATTGATGATGGTATTTATGTTCCTCGCTCTTTGTATTCCCTGTTGGTGAACTGGGTATTTAAGCTCTTTCTCTGTCAGTCTGCAGGGAACTTAGCCTTATTGATTTGTACAAGCACTTTAGAGGTTTAAAAAAGTATATATTTTTTCATATCTTACTACTTTGTTTTCTTTCTCTTAGTTTCTATTTTACGTTTTTTGTTGTTGTTAGATTTTTTTCTTTTTCAAGACAGTTGTATATACAAGAAACTATTGTTTCTTTATCACAACTCTTTATCTCTGAGTTTCTAGTTGATAGCCTCTTGAATTTATAGAACTCAAAGGAGGGGAAAATGTTTTCTCTTCCTCCTCCTTCTCTCCCTCTTTCTCCTCCTCCTTTCCTTCCTCTTTCTCCTCTTCCTCTTTTTCTCCTTCTCCTGCTCCTCCTCTTCCTCCTTCTTCTTCTTAAGACATGAGCTCATGTAGCCCAGGCTTGAACTCACTATAACGTGAAGGGTAACCTTGAACTTTTGATTCTCTTGCCTCTACCTCCCGGTGTTAGGATTACAGACATGGGCTACCATGCCGGCTTTGTCCCTGTCCTCCTAAAAAAGAAACTCTTATTTTGAGCCATTTCAAAAAAAATGATAATAATAAATACCACACCCTTTTCCTTATTGTAATAGTACTGTCTCTAAAATTTCACTATTAAGTATGGAGCTGGCTCTTGATTTGATGTAGATATTACTGATCACCTTGAGAATAGCCTTATCTAAGGTGCTTTCTTTTAAAAGAGGCATTATGGCAGGATGTTCTTACCTATCAAAGATGATAATAACGGCAAAATTCCTAACTTCACACGGAAAGCACACTGGCATTACCATCCATTCAATATGACAGCAAGAAAACTCTCTTCAATACCTTTCTTTGTGTTTTGGGCAATTTTCTTAGCAGAACTTTGATTTTTCTTTTGGGTAATAGCTCCTCCTCCCATTTCAAAACCCAATCTCATTGATTTTTTAATTTACATTTAGTAATTTGTATCTATTTCAAAGTACAATTCAGTGTGTTTTGGCAGATGTACACAGCTTTGAAACTTCCACAGTCAAGACAGTAACAATAAACATCACCCCAAAAGATTCTTCCTGTGTCCTGCAGTCTTTCCCTCCCTGCACTCTTGACCCACAGGCCCAGGCAACCACTGACCTGCTTTTTGTCCTTACATCTTGCATTTTCTAAAATGCTCCGTAATTGGAACCACACTGTGTAGCGGTTTCTTGTGCTTGGCTTCCTTCTCTTAGCTTTACCAAGTTCCAGAAATGTAGTTATGGCACCTTGAGAGGTTCATGACTTTGAACTATTGAAGGTAAGTTTCCCTCAGATGAAGCCATGGGAGCTCATGGATGTGCCAAGGACAATAATCTCCTTTGGGGAAGTTAGTGAGTCGCTATAATCTCAGTGTTTAGAGGGGGGTTGGTAAGACTATAAGCGTTTTGAGAATTTGCAAGAAAAGATTTTCTTCTTTTGGCATTGAGTTCGCACTCCCTGGGAAGGACAGAAAAGATGCCCTGAGTCCATGAGGTGTCTGACTGCAGACCTAGTCATGGCTCAGTGCCCTGGAATTCTGGAAGATGGCCATTTGTGCTAAGTGAAAGGCCTAACCTCAGAAGTAGGAGCATATTGGCATTCAGAAACACAACCACTCATATGACTAACACTGCTGACCATGGTGACCCATCCCCTAGGAAACTCAGTATCCTTTAAAAGGGAAGCAATTCAAACACTGTCTCAACCTCTCATTTGAGCTCTCATTTGAGAGCTAATACATAATAAGCTACCAGGCAAAGAGCAGGGCCAGTCATTCAGAAGCCGCACACACATGTTAGATTTCCCTGGACTACCCCAGGGCTCAGTGTCTTGTTGCCCTGAACATATGGGTATAATTGTGCTTTTGCTCCATGTTGCATTTATTTATTTTCATATCAGCCTATACCTCCTAGGCTGACGACTCTTTAAAGTGAAGACTATCCTCTGAGTCAGCCCTAAAATCTTCTGACACATTTGTTAGCTTACAGTGGTTGTTCAAAATATATTTGTGTTGAGCTATGAGAGGTGGCACATGCCTTTAATCCCACACTCAGTAGGCAGAGGCAGGCAGATCTCTGAGTTTGAGGTCAATCTGGTCTACATAGCAAGTTCTAAGTCAGCCAGGGCTACATAGTGAGACCCTATCTAAATAAATAAATATATACATACATATGTTAAATGAATATATTTAATGTTATAATTTAAAGTAAATGAATGAATAAGCTGGGTATGATGGTGCATGCCTTTCATCCCAGCATGTGGGAGGAAGAGGCAGGTAGATCTCTCTGAGATCAAGGCTAGCCTGGTTTACATAGCAAGTTCCAAGACGGCTGGGGCAACAGTGAGACCCTGTCTCTAAATAAATAAATAAATAAATAATAAATAAATAAATAAATAATAGATCAGTAAATGAATGAAAATGAAAGAATCCCATTTTTAGCATCTTTTAAAAATACTTATTTTCTGTATGCGTATATGTGTGGGTGTGTGTGTGTGCGTGTGTATGTGTACATGTCTGTTTGTAAGGGTGCATGCACACAAGAGCACAGGGGTTGAGGTTGGAGGATACCTTGGATGTCCATCCTTGCCTTGCACCTTGTTTTTGAGGCACAGTATCTAGTTTGCCACTGTGCTGCATTCTCCAGGTTAGCTGGCCCAAGAGCTTGTGGGGGTTCTCCTGCTCTGTTTCCCATGTCATCATGGGAGTGCTGGGATTGCAGACTTGTGCTACCATATCCACTTTTCACATGGGTTCCAGGGATCTGAACTCAAGTTAGCAGGCTTGCATGGCAAGTGCTTTTGCTGGCTGAGCCATTTCTGCGGCCCTGTTTTTGACATATCTAAAGCAATTGGGAAGTGAATAAATCAACTCTAGAAATCACAGTATTTTCATGTAGCCATAAATCAAAGATTACTTTTCAGTATTTTTAAAAGTAAAGCAATCTAGGAATTCCTTATTTTTATATTGCTTAGGAGATAGCATCAAGAGATTGAGTTATTGGTGTTACACTCTGAAATAAAATTTTGTAGTAGCTTCCAAAAGATTGTAATTAATATTTCATTCTATAATCCCATTTTGCTTTGTATGTTGGTGTATACCTACATGGTCTAATTATTTTTACTTTATTAAAGTAATAAATAATTTGAAGAAATTAGGAAAACAAAATATAAATAAAAAAATAAAAAATATATAAATATAAAAAAAATAAATCTCATACAGATTTTATGGGAGTCTTATTTTTTACTATGAACCCTTGAGCAGTTCTGGGGTAAGATGACAATATTGGCTTTCCTGATCTTAGACTGACGATCAGAATGAAGTTGGTTTTGTTGTTGCCTTGAGACAGGTCTTTTATATGTAGCCCAGATTGGCCTGGAGCATGTGATCTTCCTGCCCTGGACTCCCAGCTCAAGTTCTGGGATTATTACAAACATTCACCTCTAAATAAGCCTGCCATGAAGTTCCTTTGGATAAGCTCTCAAAATATCTGTATCCATGGACAAAGAGGATATGTTACAAAGATAAGAAATTATGGCCACCATGCTCTAGTTTGCTTTCTATTGCTGTGATAAAACACTGACCAAAGCCAAACATTGGGAGGAAAGGGTTTATTTGACATACACTTCCACATCACAGTCCATCATCAAGGGAAATCAGAGAAGGAACTAAGACAGGAACTGAATCACAAACCATGGAAGAACACTACTTACTGGTTTTCTCAACTCTACCCTATGAGCAGCCTGCTTTTTTTTTTTTTTTTTTTTTTTTTTTTTGTCTTTTTGAGGCAGGGTCTCCCTGTAGCCCCAGATGTCCTGGAACTCTATATATAGACCAAGCTGGCCTTGAACTCATGGAGATCCGCCTGCCTCTGCCTCTGCCTCCCGAATGCTGGGATTAAAGGTGTGCACCACCATGCCCCACCAGCCTGCTTTTTTATACAACCCAGAACCACCTGTCCAGGGGAGACACCACCCACAGTGAGCTGGGTCTTCCCAAATCACTCAACAATCAAGGAAACACCTTGCAGACATGCCCATGGGCCAATCTGATAGAGGAAATTCCCCAAATGAGATTCCCTCTTCCCAGGTGTCTCATACTGGCAACTAAAGCCAGTATAGTCCAACTCAGAACTTCAAGGGATTTCAGTCATATAGTCATAAGGACTAGAATGTCACAGCAATTTATTCTTTCTCATAATGTCCACAAGACTGTCTTTATTCCACTAAACAGCCCTGCGGCTCTGAATGACTTCTTAGTCATTCTGCTTCTTAGAGTCTGCCTGCCTCTGCAGGAAGCTGTTAAGGGTTCATTTGCTCTTCCCTGCAGTTCTGGCTTCAGAGGTTTCACCGATGTGGATACCATATTTGCTCCTCTGGGCACCTTCCCCTGTTCAAATGCTCCACTCCTTTGCTTCTCTCACAGCAGCATCTCCTCATGAGTTTCTTCTATCTTCATACTGGAAGTTTCACAAGGGATGCTTTCATAACCTGGGCACCTGACCCAGGTTGTTGGCCCTACCTGGGACACCCTTGCTCCTGAAGTTTGCTCAATTACTCATCCTTATGATGTCAATTCAAATGTTATTTCTTAAGGAAGCTTTCTCCAATGCTCAGATTTGATTGGGGTCTCATGATAGAAGCTTTGATAACATTTTATACTGCACTGCATGAACTCTAGTTTGCAATGTAATATTTAGGTGGTGATTTGTCATATGTCCACATTTTCTACTAGAGAGTAGGCATAGGAGGGATAAGGCCTGTCCTAGTTTTCTTTCTATTGCTGTGATAAAAACACTGACCAAAACCAATTTGGGGAGGGAAGGGTTTATTTGGCTTACAGCACAGTCCATCATCAAGGGAAGCCAAGGCCAGGAACTGAGGGCAGGAACCTGGAGCATGGACCATGAAGAACATACTTACTGGTTTGCACCCCTAGCCTGTACTCATCCTGCTTTCTTATACCACACAGGACCACCTGCCCAGGGGTGGCACCACCCACAGTGGGCTGGGCCCTCCCATATCACTCAACAATCAAGAAAATGCCCCACAGACATGGCCATAGGCCAAGCCAATGGAGGCAATTCCCTAATTGAGGCTCCCTCAAACCAGTGTGTCAAGTTGACAACTAAAGCTATCCAGTCTTCCCTTTGTTTGGCTCGGTGCCTTGCACAAAGTAAAGACTGAAGAAATACATGTTGACTTATCAAAATAAAAATAGCAATGAGCAAATGAATGAGTGAATGAAAATATAGTTTCATTCACATGAGAGTTTACACAGCTTTCTTCAGCCCAGCATGATGACTGTAACACAGGCCCTGGGCCATTTGGAGAGTTAGTTAAGTCTCTGTGCTGTTATCATGTGTAGAATGAGAATAATAAAAGCTTTTGAGGCCCAGCACAATAGCAGTCAGTAAAGGTGCTTGTCAGTGAGCTTGAGTCTGATCCTCAGGCCCCACATGGTGGAAGGAGAGAACTGAAATCTGCAAGTTACTTCTAAACTCCACACATGTGCTGTGATGCAACCTCCTGCACATGCACAATAAATTAGTAAATGTTTTAAAAAGTACCTTTGAGGTACTTTATAGACCTTGAAGTTATCTTATGGGGATTTAATGAAAAATGGAACAACGCCTGATGTATTGAAAGCATTAAACAGTGTATACAGACAGCACCTTACAAACCATCTCTCTCTGGAATTAGGAAGTTCACATGATCAGTGCATCCAATTACTGAATGCACTTAACCCACCTCACATTAATATAAATATTTAATTTAATCTAGGCATATTTTTAGAACAT
>NW_008335281.1:1453097-1503956 GCF_000622305.1 Nannospalax galili
GTAGAGACCCACAGAAATGGTTTAATTTATTCTAAAATTGGAATGGGGAAAAAGGAACTTTTAGATCAAAGAGAATATTTTAAAAATTATTTTATTTATTATTTTTATTTTATGTGTATGGTGTCTTGCATGCATGTACGTAAGTGTACTCATGTCGTGCAATGCCTGCAGCGGTCAGAAAAGAGCATTGGATTCCCTGGAACTGGAGTCACTGACTGTGGGTCTCTCCCTCTCCTTGTGGGCCGTTGGCCACTGACCCATGAGAACAAAGGGAGAAGAAATGATGAACAGGGTCAGGAAGGCCAGTGAGCACAACGGAAAAGACCTTCCAGGAGTCACTTTCAGTGATACAGCTTGTTTATTCAGTGACAGTCAGGGAAAAATAGAGGGTGGAGGCGGCAACCAAAGTTTTACATGATAGATGCTCATAGTATGCTTTATTTACATGTGGTAAGGGATCCTATCATCCGGCTATAGGGCAATGCCTAATTATCATATAGAAAAAACCTAGGGGCATTTTATTGCTGGTAACTATGCCCAAGGTCATGTTCCAAATAAGGCCAGGCATCTGTGCTTGGAGGCACTTTCCAGATAAGGTCGGGCAGAGATCAGGAAGCCCCCACTGAGAAAGGGAGTCCTCCATACAGCGCCAAGCTCCTTAGAGCTATCTGGACACGGTGGACTACAACCTTAACAGCAGGGTCTCCCAATATCTCCCTGTTTTGTTTTATAATGGAGAACTGTCATCACAAGCTTTAAGAGCCAACTCATCTATCTTGGGAGACTCCAAAGTCTGATAATTGACCATGACCTGATTGATAGTAATTTTTGCAATGGTAGTAATTTGTCAGCAAAGAAATTGTATGAAACAGGGAGCAAGCATCAGGATAACACACAGCACACACAGCATAATCAGGGGGCTATTGATATTGTAACATTTCCCCCTCTTTTTTTTTTTTTTTTTTTTGGTCTTTTTGGGGCAGGGTCTCCCTGTAGCCACAGCTGTCCTGGAACTCACTACGTAGACCAGGCTGGCCTTGAACTCACAGAGATCCACCTGCCTCTGCCTCCCACATTTCCCTCTTTGAAGAGGTAACCCCAAAATCTTTTTGGGATAAGAGCTCCCAAATACTTCTAAAGTTTTTGGCCTTTGAGACAGAGTACTTTGCTAAAAGGCCCAAGGACATTTTGACTTTTGGCCAAGAAAGAAGCTAGCTACTTTTCTTTGGGGCCTTTTTACCTGAGCTACCTAGCCAATTTCTATCTCCTATTCATATCATACCTCTGAAGAGGCTTACCCAAATTGCCAATAGGGAGTTGGGATGCAGACCACTCTGGCTTCTTCCATGCTGAACAGGGATACAGGGTGAGGCAATTGGGGTACCCCCTTCAGTGGGTCTATTTAAAAGACTCCCAAATTACATAACTCTTAACTATAGGGAGAAAAGGAAGGTGTTTGACTGGTGCCTGGGAGATGTGAAAGAAAAGTAAAGGTAAGAGTAGTTAGTATTACAATTTCTAGGCGGGGAACCAGAAAATGTCCAAATTAAAGTTCTGGATGAGGGCCTCCAAAAGCGTCCATCTAATGGGTTTCTTCTCTTTTTTTTTTGCCTGCCAAGATTGGACTGATGATTGATGAACTCAGGATTCGTTGTCAGGCACTTTGATAACTGTTTGAGTGGCTAGAATCAGCTCCCTCTTAAATGGCCTCTAGATAGGGAGAGAAAACAAATTTAGCCATCATTTTAGAGCAATAGTGAGTTGTTTCTCTCAGCTATAGGTAGGCACTACAGTATTGTAGACCAAGATTTAAAGTCCTACACCTGAGTAGCACTGTCCTATTAGGAACGAAATCACCAATGAGAAATAATTGTCTAAATAACATCTTGTAAGAACTTAAGTCTAGTGTTTGGGATGTGTAATCCTTTGAATTCTTAACAAAATATGCTGATGACTTTAATCTTTGGTTATACTTTCCTTTTGGGTGTTTAAGACCATACAGTTGGCCCAAATAAACCAATTTATTATTACTTTTAAGGTCATATGAGGATCTGTTCCTCAAGGGTCACGTGGGCTTGGGGAGAGCCCCTGGCTCCTCAGACTTTTCTTTTACCAGTTCCGTCTATGTGAAGATAAGTCAAGAGGTCCTGCTTGACCTGGGCTTTGCTTAGAATCATGGAGGAAATATTTCCTCTTTGTTGACCCTCCTTTTTGTAGACTGGACACTGGTTTAAGTCCATCTTCTGGAGTCTCCATGGCCTCCCTGAACAAGAGGACACGTGACTCAAAGTTACAGGACATTTTGAGAGATGCTACATAGCCCCTGGAACTTGTTTGACCTTGGAGGGCAAGAAACAAAAAATTGTCCCTTAAAGTCCCTATGACCAGATTAGTATAGGTCTCAAAGTCTGGCTATTAAACATCCAAGAAGGTTAGGTTAGTTACACCAATCTGGTATTTTTAATTACCATGTGCCATGTAGACAGGTGTCCCGCGCTATCTTCTCGCCAGCAAGAACGACGCGGCACACTCAGGATCCTTCTGCAGAAAAGCTTTAATGCATCTTGAGAGGGAGAGCATAAGCTTACAGGGCGAAGACCCCGAATGTCGGAAACCCAGCCCTTATATAGGTTAGTAAGCCCGTCTTAGACGTGGCAACTCTTGATTGGTCGCAAACTCATTAGCCCATATCACTCCACGAGGTAGGCAGAGACTAGAAGGTGGAAAATTACTTCGGGTATGTAGACCAGGCTGGCCTTGAATTCACAAAGATCTGCCTGCCTCTGCCTCCCAAGTGCTGGGATTAAAGGTGTGCGCCACCACGCCCAGCAGGCTTTCTCATTTTTATGTCAATTCTGGAAATATCTAGCCATCATAACTTTTATATATAAATCCTTCTTAAGAAAAGTCTCCATTCTCGTATCCTTTCAACATCTTTTAACTTTCCATTTTCTTTCTTAATAACCATGAGACACAATAACATTAACAAATGAATTTTTTATCTGTTGTGAAAATTCTTTTCCTGGGGATACTAAGCAATGTTTTCCCCTTCTCAGGTTGTAGTATCAAACCAATGTTTGATTA
Source organism: Nannospalax galili (assembly GCF_000622305.1). Classification (NCBI taxonomy): domain Eukaryota; kingdom Metazoa; phylum Chordata; class Mammalia; order Rodentia; family Spalacidae; genus Nannospalax; species Nannospalax galili. The sequence continues at coordinate 1,456,182 of NW_008335281.1, forward strand.
CCTTAAAGTTTTCCTGGGGAACTGATGAATTTACTGAGCTTATTTACAGAGATGACTGAGGGGTTCCTGAGTTATATGAGTGACCTGAGTGTATGCACACTGGAAAGCCTTAACCCAACATGGATCAAGCCTTTCCTTCCTAGCCTTTCCTGGATAATATACTTTAGTCCTCCCCAAACCCAGGAGATCATGTGATTAGGGCCAAATTACATACAGTTGGCTGGGAAGAGCAGCTGGACACTCAGGTGAGGGTCCAATGACCCTGATTACCCCTTCTCCTTTAATTTGATACTTAAGTCCACAAGTCCAATTGTGATGATCTTTTGTTAGTGTACACAGCTGAAATCATGAAGATGGTAGTTGTTGGACTCAGAAGTAGTGTGTAGCATCATCTTAGTAAAAGAACATGGAATATAAATTATATATATAAGATAATGTAATAAGTTAATATTACCTGTGTACACATTGTATTTTATAAGTGTTTAGGTAAACCTTATAGAAAACACAAGACAGTTAAAAATCTTTTTTACCTTATGTAGTTTAGAGAGTGGTCTACCAAAACCTTGCTTTAGGTGGAAAGCAGCAATTGGTACATAGTTAAACATTATCAAATTGATGTTTACAACTTTTAGCATAATCAATTAAGGAAAATTGTGATGCTTTAGTTACTGACTGAGGGATTTTAGACAGAAGATCTCTCTTTCTTTGTAAAAAAAAATTCAATCCTTTTTTTTATTAAGTAGTTAAATTTATCTTTGTATTCCCCATATATTTTACATTAGTCTGTGTTAGTGACTTTACTCAGTATTGTGACCAAATAGAGAATCCCATTAACTACTTTTATTACAGACAGTAATACCCTCTGTTGAATTTAGTTTACACCTTAGCTGTTTTTAATTGTACAGTGCATTTACTCTTAGGCTGTTTTGTTGTTTTCCTTTTCTTGTCACAGGGTGTGGGGGCCAGCCTGAACCTGGTAAAGTCTTGGAGAACACATCTTGAGACAATAGGCTTGAGTCTGAAGTGGGAGAGCCAATTCCATCTCCAGAGTCAGCGTCTCAGTGAGCTCAAACAGCATGTGACAATTTACCAATATAATTAATACAAAAAGGCATTTGTTTTTCTTTAGCCTAAAAGTTTTGAATTGTTTATTCATATTTTACTTTTAAACTAAGGCAAGACTGTTAACTCACATGGTGAATTCCTTTGAAAAGGTCTGTCGGTCTGGATTGGAAAAAACATTTTATAATTTATTATACATGATCTTGGATTAAGTACCCATGACCTGGGGAATAAGAAACACAGAAAACAATGGTACCTAAAAGAAAATGCAAAGAGATAATATCTTAATACTCTTTTCTTTTTAGTCTATCCATGACATTGTAACTAGAAGGTACCCAGGGAATGATGTAGCAGGGACAAAAGCAAGCATACAGTAACTGAGCATCAGTGAGGGAAATACTCTGTTCCAGAGAAAAACAGGCTTAGAATCACAATGTAGAAAAGGGAAGCAATTGGGACCAGTGGAGTCTTCATCTTAAGTCTCCCATCCAAGTAGGCTATCCCTTTTAACCTCTCATAGTTGTAACTATGTGTTGGTAGTAGCTTGTCTCCAGTGGGGGCGCATGCCCCCAGAAGGGGGAGAAAAGGCCATGACCCATGCCACATGCATCCTTGGTGCAAGCCAGCCTCCATCCGGGTACGCACAGCATGAAGGCACTTCCCCCCCAAGGGGAATCCTGCAGGGACGTGGAGAGCTACGGGAGGAAGCCCTCCACATAGGGGGTTTGCCTCTGATAAGCCCCTTCCCTGAGAAAACATTTACAGAAAAAAAATGGCTTTCAAAATCTTTTTTCCATTTGTCCATGGGGCAAGCCACCTTAAATTCTTTAAATGCTCCATGGCCACCCACTCCTTTAAATCCCTTGTTTTTGTTTGTTTGTTTTCCTCTCACCTGGCATGCCAATTTAAATTCTTCCTAACTGGTTTGGCCTGAGCCTGAATGCCCTGAGGCAAGATAATAAAACTGATAAGGATGTTTATTTGCTCTCTTACGAGTTGAATTCAATGTGTGTGAAAATCCCAGCATGATAGAACTTTGGGGATTTTTTGTTTCTAGGGGTGTTGTTCAAGATAGAAAAGGAAAGGGGATGAAACGCCGATTCCTAGGGGAACATTCCTGAGTCCCGAAGGTCACAGGGGATTCCTTGCTAGTCCACAATGCAAGCCTGATCGCAAGTTTCAGAGAGCTGGCGATCGCATTAGAAAGATGTATAGATAGGAGGTCTTTGTCTACACCTGGGTGGGCAGCCAGACTAAGAGCCTTCAGCTAACATCAGGGAGTAGCCTTGATCAGAAAGCCTCAATTGCTCCTTCTTTAATGGTCCCACCTGAAGACTCAGACCAAAAGTAAAAGGGGGCAAAGGAGGGGCTGCCAGTCCTCAAGAGTGGGATGGCCAAGGCAAAGCTGCCACTACCCTCTTGGAGAGAGGGGGTACTCACAAACTCTGTGGGTTCCAGGATCCCCACGTCCAGGTGCCAGCTGTGGGCCTCTCCCTCCCCTCGTGGGCCATTGGCCACCAACCCATGAGAACAAAGGGAGCAGAAGTGACAAATGGGGTCAGGACAGCCAGTGAGCATGACAGAAAAGAACTTCCAAGAGTCAGTTTCAGTGATACAGATAGTTTTTTCAGGGGGGGTCAGGGATAAATATAGGGTGGAGGTGGCAGCCAAAGTTTTACATGATAGGTGCTCATAGTATGCTTTATTTACATGTGGTAGGGGGATCCTATCATCTGGCTGTAGGGCAATGCCTAATTATCATAGAAAAATCTTGGGAGCAGTTTATTGCAGGTAACTATGCCCAAGGTCATGTTCCAAATAAGACCAGGCATCTGTGATTGGAGGCACTTTCCAGATAAGGTCAGGCAGAAAGCAGGAAGCCCCAGCTGAGAAAGGGAGTCCTCCATACAGCGCCGAACTCCTTAGAGCTATCCAGACATGATGGACTACAACCTTAGCAGCAGGGTTCCCCAACAATGGACAGTTATTACCTGCCACGTGGGTGTTGGGAACTGAACTTTGGTCCTCTGTAAGAGCAACAGTACTCTTAACTACTGAGCCATCTCTCCAGCCCCTCAGAGAGAATGTTCTAATACATAATATATTTACCTTTGTCAATGTAGTTATTTCGTGTGTGTGTGCTTGTGTGCTTATGTAGACAGGGTCTCATGTAGCTCAGACTTGCCTCAAACTCACTATGTAGCTGGGAATGACCTTGAACTTCTGTTCCTGTTTCAGCCTCCTGAGTGCTGGGATCACGGATGTGGGCTGCCACACTCAGTTTATGCAGTGCTGAGGATCGAATCCAGGCCTCTGTGCATGCAGGATAAGCACTCCACCAACTGAGCCACATCCCCCCAATATGTTTGTTAATTTTTTTTTTTTTTATGGAAGAGGACGAGGCCTGTGAAGGCAAAGGTGCCTAGGGCACACATAAGGCATGGCGTTGCCCAACAATTCCCAACCTACCCCTTTGCCTCAGTACATTCACTTTAGTTCAAAAAAAGGCAGAGGAGGGCTTCTCACAGTTGTGTGCCTCTGGAATGATTTATGTCCAGGGTGGACCACTCATTGAGAAGGACATTCTGGCTCAGGGCAATCTATTCCAATTCTTCCCTCCCAAACATCAGCACTCAGCTGTCACTAGGCCTTAGGGAGGTTCCTTCTTGTTCCCTCTCATTCTTATATCTTCTCTCTACAACTCACTTTGCAGCATCCGCATGCCCTGCATCCATCACACTCTCCTTGGCCAGCCACCCCCTTCAGCATCCCCATGGCCTGCATCCACCACACTCTCCTTGGCTGGCCACCCCTGGTTTGCTCCCAAGGAGCCCATGCAAAGCTCCCTCACCATGAACAGGCAGTCTGGCCTCAGGCTTCAGTCCTTGTTCTGTACCCTCATACTGCTTTTCTTCTAGCCTTTCTAATTTTTGTCTTCATTCATGAGTCCTAGGACTCTTGTCCATGACCTGCTTCTCTTTGATTTTAAGTTGCTTTTTAATTCTAGTTCTGGGATGCTTTGATACCCCTGCTACCTTTACATGTTTTCCTGGTTCTATTCTATTGTGTTAAGTTCTTTTTTCTTTTTAAAAACATACATCTTGGGGATGGAGGGACGGCTCAGCAGTTAAGAGCACTAACTGCTCTTGCAGAGGACCTGGGTTTGATTCCCAGCACCCACATGGTGGCTACGAACCATCCTTAACTCCAGTTCCAGGGGAATCCAAAGCCCTCTTCTGACCTCTGAGGCATTGCAGGATACGGGTGCACTCACATACATGCAGGCAATACACTCATAGACATAAAATAAAAATAACAACTAAAACAAAACAAAAACATACATCTCTTCTGTCCCTCTTGCCCAGCCCTCTCTCAGTTCTCTGATAGTTTTTTTCCTGCTTCCTTTTCCTCTTGAGACTTGACTGCTTCCCTCCCACTCCTAACCAGGGCTATGGAAACTCCACTGTCTGCTCTGACTACTACAGACAGAAAAGGACACTGTCCTTTTAAGCTACAAGGGCTATTACAAAGACTAGATGTGTGACAGAGACCTCTCCTCCCTGTACTGGGCCTCCAATCAAACACTCAGTATTAGATCATTAGTTTTTTAGTGGAGACACTGGGAAGGAGGGAAATAGGAGGTGATTGTGGTGCATGTTTTGAAGCTTAGCTTTGCATTAGGGTCATAAAATTATCCGTGGCTGTACATTATAGTGCAGAGAAAACACGACTCTTCCATTGTGTTTAAAGACAGCCTGCTTGCTTGCCTGGTGTATTCTCCACCCTCTGCCCTGTATGCACATCATTTGTTTGGTGCGCATATTTGTGGCTCAGTCTGGACTAAATGTACAAATCCTGACAACTAAACAACCCCATTAGCAAATATTTAGTCTCTCCTCTTGGTAAAAGTGCTAAGCACTGGAGATTCCTTGGTCAAGCTCTGTACCTCTGCCAGGTGTGTTGACCATGGGGCCCTCCAGGTGTTGGGCATCATAATCATGATGTCCCCTGCTTACTCTGTGGTGCTCACACTTGTCCTCTTGTCATTCTAAGACAAAGCCAGGAGATTCTCTAATGCATCATCTGGTCTGGATGGAGCCAGGAGTGTGCTGGGGTCCTCTGAGGTATGGCTGTGAACCCTAATCCTTGGTAAAGAGGGCCTGCCACAGAGAAACACTCAAGCCAGATTTCTTGTTATTTTCCAGTGACTTTTGGGTCCTACTTGTGTCCCACAAATATCAGAGTCATTCCAGGAAAGCTAAAAGATCAACCACTCTACCTAACGGGTCTCCAGCCATGTTAAACTTGTCTATCAACATGCAAGGCCTGTCATGGAATCTAAATGGAAGTCAGGATAGAAATGGCCTTCCTAAAGACTCCCTTTATTTCTCTGACAGTCATAATAATGCTATCTCACACTTACAAGAAGACTGTTACATACCTGCGTCATTTAATCTTCACCCTAACCTTAGGAGGAGGATGTCCTGGTATCATTGCCATTTAATAGATGAGGACCCTGAGGCACAGAGAGGTTGCATGCCTCACCCAGGAGGGTGGAGCCTGTCTGCTAACTCAGTGGCCTGGCTGCTTATACTGTGTTCTGGGTGCTTATCTCTTGGAAACCCCTTGGCTTTCTCCCGGTATTCCTCCTTTTTCTGTTCCTGTCCATGAACCAGGAAAAGGGAGGAAGTTTCTCTCTCATTCCTGCTGTGTCATCAGCTCTTTCTATCATGAAGCTAGGTTTACCATATAAAGACTGGACGGGCTTCAGCTGGTTCTCAGAGCTTTCCTTCTGCATTTCCAGAGAGAGGCTGTGTGTTGATGTCAGCTGGGAGGCGAATGTCTCACTTCTTCCACTGTCCACTTCAGAGCAGTTCTGGGAAGTGCTGATACTGGTTGGTGGCTGTCATCCAACTCTCACATGCAGATTCAGAGTGGGTCCTCCAGAGCCTCACTCAGATATCAGCTCCGCCCTCAGCAGCTGGTGACATCCCTGAGGATGGGGACAGCAGAACAGTGACAGCAGGATTGCTTCTTCTAACTGCAACTAAGATTTGGCAAGAATCATGCCTCTCCTAACCTCTAGCCTCCCCTGCCCAGGCACCCTACCAGCCAACAATTGTCAGCATGCTGCTGATACCCATGATGACATATTCATTACTATGGGGACAGAGTCTTCATTCTTTTATCTGGCACTTCAAGGTGACCCCTCAGTCAAATAGGATCACACCAGGGCTCCTTAGTAGCATTCCCCATCAAGGCCAGAGGTTCCCCAAAGGTTTAAAAAATTGAGCCCCGTGTATCAGGAGAATCTGATGTTTCTCTTCAATTTCTGGATCCTCTTTGAAATCTTTAAATACAGAGTTGAAGTTTTAGTTCCATTACTGTGGTTCCATTATTCAGTTAGCTGTAGCTTTAAGCACAAAGGTTAGCTTTGCAAGGCATTAGTTCTCCAAAGACGTGAAGTCTACCTCGTGTGTTTCTCCATCAGGGACCACATTCCAAGTGTCTCACAGATTTCATCTTTTCCATCATTTAATACTTGTTTATTCAGTAGACTCTCTTCCTTCTTTTCATTTCTAATACTGTTCCTACCAACCCTGGGTCACTGCTTCCCAGCCTGTTGTTCTAGGGCTGCTATGCATCTTCAAAGGCACTAAGAGAGGCCTGTAATATATTTTTAGTGTCTCCTACAGACTATGCTTTTAGGATAAGATTGTATTTACTAACTCAATGTTTCTTCTCTTTCAAGTGTAATGATAAATGACTCAAATGGCATTTCTGGAAATCAAGTCTGACGAGCACTCAACTGAATATATGAAATGTAATTTATTACATGATAAAAACAATTAGTTGGAAGATGGAATCTTTTGCTACCTGGGGTTCACCTGGTGCCCCACGGTTGCACTGTCACTATGATCAGGTCTATGGGCCCCTGACAGATCACAGTATCAGTGCTGCTGTAGAAGCGTCTTTTGCACTTACTGAACGAACCTCTGCTTAGGAAAGACACAGGCAGGAGAGACCAAGAATCCTGCCTGTATTAGCTTTGTTTCTGTTGCTTTGACAAAATTCCATGACCAAAAGCAACTTATAAAAGAGTCATTTTGGCTTACGTTTCCAGAGGGAGTCCATAATGCCTAGGCATCGTATAGTGGCAGGAACAGGTTATGACTGATCATATTTCATCCACAAGCAGGAAGAAAAGAGAAACAGAGCAGGAAGTAGAGTGAGGCTCTAAATTCTTAAAGCCTGCCCCCGCCCCCATGTACTTCCTCCAGCAGGACTATAGCTAAACGTTCCATAACCTTCCGAACAGCACCGCCAACTGGGAACCCCGTGTTCAAATACATGTGCCTACAGAGGACATTTCATTCAAATTACATCAGTCTTGTTGTTCAAGTGATCTCTGGAGGTCAGTGGCCACTGAGGAATTAAATCATTTTGGGATTCAAGACTAGGTTCTAAGTGTTGTCACTCTGGTGTTGAACTGGGGCAATTGCAGTGGTGGTTCATACACTGCAGATTCCCTGAGGTGATTTGTGATGGTAAATATTGATTTTCCACTGAACAGGACCTAGATTCACCTCTGGGCATATTTGTAAGATAGCCTAGGTGGAGGTGGGATGATTCGCCTTAACTGTGGGTGGTTACCATTCTGTGGACTGAGGTCAGTATACAAAGGAGAAAGTATACTGAGCATCAGCACTCATGGCTCTTGGTCTTCCTGAAGGCGACTCAATGTGACAAGCAGCCTCTGGCTCCTGCTGCTGTGCCTTCGCTGCCATGTAGACTGTGTTCTTCAACTGTGAGCCAAAGGAAACGTTTCCTTCCTTAAGTTGCTTTAATAGGGTATCTTGTCACAGCAATAAGAAAAGTAGTTAATATGCAACTTTCAGGAGATTCTCACTGTGAGAAAACTGGGGATCTTATGATGGAGTTGAGGTCCTGGTGAGCCATCCCTCACAGCATGGAGAGGAATAATGCCCTTACCCTTGTGGTGACAGTGGCCTCTTGTTCCCAGCTGTGCAGAAGTGGGAGAGCCACAAGCAACAGCTACTTGCTATCACTTCCTCCTTGGCTCATTGAGTAAGGAGAGCCCCAGTTCACAGAGGAACTTCAGGAAACACATTGTTGAGTTCTGCCCCTGGCCATGCTCTGCAACTCACAAAGGGACCACACAAATGAAGTCACTGTGGAGGTCCTCAAGGAACTCACAGCCCAAGGGAAATCAGAGCTTGAGTCCTCCAACTCCAAGATTACCCATGGGCTCCTGTGTTAGTGCTTAGAATGAGGGGTTATGAGGCACCTAGGAGGAAGTAGTGTTATGGGAGGGGTGGTTGTGGCAAAGAGCATCACAGGAGAGGTGGCATTTGAACTGCCCACTGATGGTGGAGTGGTGCAGGTTCTGCCTTGAGGCTGGAAGCATTTAGGAAGCAGAGGAGATGAGTTCCTGAAGATATCCTTTGATCCTCCTAAGTTTCTGGCTACTTTCCCCAAGTCTACATACAAGTGGGTTTGGTGGTTTTTCTCTTTTTGATTATTTCTTTCCCAGTCCTGGAGATTGAACCTAGGGCCTCATTCATGCTAGGCAAGCACTCGACCTCTGAGCTACAGCCCCAGTTGTTCTTTTTCCCCCCACCCCACATATGTAGCTAAGGATGACCCACGTTGAGTTCTATTAGGTGCTGCAGGAACCCAGGGCTTCTTGTATGCCAGGCAGGCACTCTACCAGCTCAGCAGCGTCCCCAGTCCCTCTTGACAGGCAGATTTCTTAAAAACTCATTCCACTCACATCGCCCTTTTCTTTATGCAGAGGATCTTAGAAAAGTTTATTCCATCAACTAGCAGCATCACAACTAGAAAGGGTCTGTGTAGAAAGGCAAATTCTTGGGCCCCGATCTAGATTACGGAACCTAGAATTTGGGATTCCATATGATATAAATTCGAGGTTGGCAGCCACAGTTCTGACATCCCCAGAAATTCTAAGGCAGACTGAGCGCTGAGAACCTTGTTGGTAGCTTTCCAAGATCTGGCCTGCGAGTGTCCTTGTCGTGTTGTCCGTCCCCACCACCCGCCCCCACCCCGCTCCGCCCAAGCAGAGGTTCCTGCCTCCAGCTGCAAGTCCAAAGTTGGATCCCTTCCGACACACAGGAGGAGGCAGAGACCCTGGTCACAGGTTACCCTCACGTTTTTGTGTCACGGCAGACAAATCCGGAAACAGAACCAAGGCGGGTAAAACGTGGCTGTGTAGTAAAAGGCTTTGTAAGTAACGCAGTCTTCCCGGGGTCATTAGGCCTCCCGGCGCACCAGACCCGGCCACTCCCACCGCAGGGAAAACTGTAATCTGTCATCTGACCAAGCTGGTCTTGGTCAGGTGACAGCGGCGGAGCATACTTGGCAGAAGACGGAAGGCCAGCTCTCGGGCTGCCTTGGGACCTTGCAGAGAAGACCTGGGGCCATGCGGTCCTCCGAGCAGCCCCAGCTGGCTCGCAGGCGCCTGGCGCTCCCGCTGCTGCTGTTGCTGCCCGCGCTCCTGCCGCGGTGCCGGGCCACCAGCACCCAGCGCTACGACCCCACGTGGGAGTCGCTGGACAGCCGCCCGTTGCCTGCCTGGTTCGACCGGGCCAAGTTCGGCATCTTCATCCATTGGGGAGTGTTTTCTGTACCCAGCTTTGGTAGCGAATGGTTCTGGTGAGTGCATATCCTTCTCAACACACAGACACACAGACACACAGACACTCATTCACTCTCTCTCACGCAGAGCTTTGTGTCCCCCACTGACAGTGGAAGCCACCATTCAGCCTGGTACAGTCTCCTTGTCATTGTTTGGATCGTGATTTGGTTCTCACTTCCGAATGTTGAATGTGGAATTTCTTGACTAAGTGCTTTATTTGCATAAAAGCTGAATGTTGGTGCCACCTGACAAATTACCGGCGGACCTGGCTGGTGGGTGTAACTCAGTGGCAGAGCAAGTTCAAGTGCCTGAAAAAACCCCATGGATCACCTATGAAGTCATACTGGCACTAGAAAGCATCAAAAGGGGGGTGGGCGGTGATAATAGAGGTGCATTACCTCATACAGCAAGAAGTTGATGGCCTGAAAGATGGAGGAACCTTCATGGTCACATGATGGTAGGTAAGCCTCATAAACTTGCACAATCTTCAACCTCATCCAAATAGGAAGGCCAGTTTCTTCCTTCGTTAAGAAATCCCATAATCGCTCTGGTCTCCTTCCCCTCAATGTCCACCGGCTCCCATGGATCTCATACCTCTGTTATAGCTGTGATGGACCTTAGGATGTATGCATGTGAAGGACATGCTTACTGCCTGTGATGTCTTTTAGTGAAGTTTCAGTCAGGAAAGGCTGTGGCCTAGGTTTGGGGATGCAGTGCTGGCTGCGGATTGGTTCATACAGTGCAAATACTCTTTAGGAGAGGTGTTGGACAAATTAGAGATGGGGTCAGAGATGGGGTGGGCATTTATTTCATGAGGACAGTTGCTGCTGGTGTGATTACTTTATTTCCAGTGTAGTTTCCTTGTGAAACTTTACTGATGCACTTTAGGTGCAATAACTATTGTTCAGAACAGAATGCATGTAACAAGTCACCTTGAAGGATAAGTCCACTTAAGAAAATGACATCTTCATTGGTGGCTGGGTTATTATTACTGTTCCACAAGGGAAGCGATGGAAAGTGAGCAGGGAGTTTGGGTTCACATAAGCTTTCCTTAGTGCAGAGTCACACTGATGAGAAGTGAAAGAGACTCTGGAATAATTTGAGTCAGGGATAGTAGATATTAGAGGCGCCAAGGTGATTATTTCCAATATTTATGTTCAGGTTGTTCACATGCTATTTTCTCCCCCCCCCCATAGGTGGTATTGGCTAAAGGAAAAAAGATCAAAGTTTGTGGACTTTATGAAAGATAATTACCCTCCTGGTTTTAAATATGAGGATTTTGGGCCACTATTTACAGCCTATTTTTTTAATGCCAGCCAGTGGGCAGATATTCTCCAGGCATCTGGTGCCAAATATGTTGTCTTAACTACCAAACATCACGAAGGTAAGTAGAACACATGCCCACAAATGCTGCCAGTAGTTAGGAAATGGGAAATCATTCTTTTGGAAGAAGATACTAAAGCAAGGTCGCCCTTATGGAATCAGGTTTCTTTTAGAGTGACCATATGTGGGTGTTGACATTTGCTTATACTTTAAAGACCATATATTCCACAACAGTGGGAAACATTGTGAATCAGACAGCTTGTGCCATCCACGGAATGTGAGAATGATCACAATCCTTATGTGAACATTCAGCAATTTCCAAGGTTTATTTAAAGGCATTTGAAGATGATGAATATTGCAGGTCGAAGTTTCTTACTAGCATTGCTCTTCCATTTTCATTCTGCAAAAACATCATGCTGCAGTCATGACTGATACACTTTAGCTATACTCTTGACCAACTTTTAAATGTGCAAATGTTGCATATGTTGGATGAGTTGCTAGTAATGAAAGCAAGATAGATCACCTCAAGGGAAGAGTTATTGAACTATGATGGGGTCCAGGAACATCTGAAGAGTATCTCTAAGGAGCACAGAAGCCATACATTAAGAGGATAGATTCTGCCATAACCACCCAGAACCAGAGAACCAGAGACACACTGATAGATTTTTATCCCAAACTCATGTTAATGCATTAGGTAGTTTCCTTTGCATGATCCTCTTTAGCTTGAAATTTTTTCTTATTTTCTCCAGAGGTGGGAGGGAAGCAGGAGAGAAGAACCAAAACCCCAAATCTGCAATTAGAATATTTTTCCCTTTAGCTGCAGTTGGGTAACTTCTCAATTTTCTTCCTTTGATGTTTTTCCTGATAAGATCGACATAAAGAGTATTTGCCTGAGAACATGTTAGATTCTAGATGTATAGAAAGTTCTCCAACTATGTGACACAAAGTGATCTTGTTAAAAAAAATTCCTTAACTGTGAGGGCAGATGATGTACATGGCACATATACATTTCCAAGAACAGAAAATGTACTGCTGGTCTCAGCTAGGAGCAGAGTCACTGAGCTCATGGTGGTAGTACTAAGCTGAAGACCCATGTGGTTATGGTGTTGTCTGACATTAGGGCCAATTGAGTTGAAAATTTTGAGATAGACCCTAAATATTGATGCTGTCTTGAAGCTTACTGTGGTCATTCATGGAGAAGGTACAAACTATTTTAAGAACTTCTTACAATGAATTTAAAGAGTGAGTCAATTCTTAGACTTGTCCTAACTCACAATAACAAACAGATGCAGCAAAGGTCTTTTATGAATGTCTGTTCTTCAAGATTCTTAAAAAGTTTACTTGAACCCTGGGCATGGGTACATGCCTTTAATCCCAATCTCGGTGGCTCTCTGTGAGATCGAGGTCAGCCTGGTCTACATAGTGAGTTCCAGGTGGGCTGGGACTAAAGAGACCGTTTAAAAAAAAAAAAAAAAAAAAAAAAGCTAACTGAAACAGTAACAAAATTCTTAAGTGTCTGGGCACTGACTGAAATTTTGGAGGATTTTATACTATGTCTTCAGCATTTTAGTTTACATATCTCTTCTATACACCAGCTGTGGCCACAGGGAGGCCCTGTCTTCAAACAAACAAAGAAACAAACGAATAAATAAATAAATAAATAAATAAATAAATAAATAAAGCAACATCCAGAGCTGGAGAGATGGCTCAGCCACTGAGAGCATCGGCTGCTCTTGCAAAGGATGGGAGTTCAGTTCCTAGCACCCACATCAGGTGGCTTAACTCCAGTTCTAGGGGATCTGATGCCTTTTTCTGGCCTCTTCTGGACCTGCATGCACATAGAACACAAGATAGACTATTAAAAATTTGCCATGAAACAGTTATTTGGAGAAGCACTTCGTTACATCTTATTTTGGCACTTTTATGGCTTGAGATGTAGCGACGTAAAGGTGGTAATACTTACAAGTGTTTTCTGCTGTTATTTTCCAGGCTTTACCTTGTGGGGTTCAGAGTATTCCTGGAACTGGAATGCCGTAGATGAGGGCCCAAAGAGGGACATTGTCAAAGAGCTTGCTGTGGCCATCAGGAACAGAACCGACTTGCGCTTTGGACTCTACTACTCTCTTTTTGAATGGTTTCACCCACTCTTCCTGGAGGATGAATCCAGTTCATTCAAAATGCGGCAATTTCCAGTCTCCAAAATGTTGCCTGAGCTCTATGAGTTAGTGAACAAGTATAAGCCTGAAGTTCTGTGGTCGGATGGAGATGGAGGAGCACCAGATCACTACTGGAACAGCACTGGCTTCTTAGCCTGGCTGTATAACGAAAGGTCTGTGTGCTGCTAGGCAGCTCTGCTTACACTCTTACTATGCACAGAAGCGTTTAAATCCCCATGCCTTGTGAAGTTTTTGCTTTTAGGCTCATTCACAGGATGGAGGAGAAAAGAAATCACAAACAATGCATAGTAGCTTTCTCAGTATTTCGTCAAAATAATCGAGAGTAAACAAAGCAGGAGTCAAATACAGCTAAACTGATTTTTAATTAATGTTAAAATCATGGGCTCAAGGACTTTAAAAATGCTCATTCTGTGGGTCCTGCCCCATCCCTCATCTTGTCTGGTGTGGCCCGTACATTGCTTTGGATCGCGTACATTGCTTTGGATTGCGCGCTCCCAGATCCTCTGATTGTTCCCTTTTGTTTTTCTACCTTCCAGTAAGTACTTTGCCACCGTGTCAGCTTCACCCTTGCCGGTCTTCTCTCCTCTTTCTCATTGGTTTTCCTATATCTTCTCTGTCTTTTCTCTGACTTCCTGACAGGCTGAAGGCTGCTTGTAAAAAGAGAGTTCTGATGGAAATCCTCCCTTAGGTTTGAACTATACGGGCTCGGTTTACCTTTGTAAGTAGGAAGCACTCAGGATGGCCCTGGGAAGCAGGACAGCCTTCTTTCTATGCTTCCTGGACCCACAGAGGGCACAAATAAAAAGGTTCTGGAGAAATATTGATGTTGAAAACATCGGTGTCTCCAGGAACTCTTTACAAAGGAAATGACTAGGAACTCCCTGCTTCAATTTGTAAATCAAAGTCCCCTGTATGTGGCGTCGAGTTTTCTCTTCTTGATCTACCCGTCATGATAAGAAGTTTGAGAAGCATATTTCACATGATGTCGACACTCAATTTTTCTGAGATTTTCCAGAATTAGGCACAATTGTAATGGGTCATATATCTTCTTGGTCCTTGGGAAAAATGTGAGTATAAATTGAACTTACTCTGTCATTTACAACATGAGCTCACCATTACGGAATACTGGGTTTCAAAGCAATTTTGTTGTAATAATAGGGAGGTAACTCACTCTTAGAGGGGTTCAGTAATTTGCTCTAAGCTTCCTGGAAGTTAGAAAGTGACAGAGCCAGGACTCTAGTCACCACAGATCTGTTTGGCTTTAGAAATGGGGGTTTCCCTTCCCTTCTCTATTATGCTATGGTTATTTTGGGGGAGTAGATTTCAGGTAGACCTATCTTCAGTGACATGCATTGTATGAAATTCTCAAAGAATTAACACAAATATTTTTAAAAGCACACTTCTTCTTTAAAAGAAATTATACCTTTCATTTCAGCCCTGTTCGGAACATAGTAGTCACCAATGATCGATGGGGAGCTGGCTCCATCTGTAAGCACGGTGGTTACTATACCTGCAGTGACCGTTACAACCCAGGACATCTTTTGCCACATAAATGGGAAAACTGCATGACAATAGACAAGTTTTCCTGGGGCTACAGGCGAGAAGCTGGAATCGGTGATTATCTTACAATTGAAGAATTGGTGAAGGTATGGTAAAATGTTGGGTGGCTATTCGTTTGCAATATTCTTTTATATTTATTCTTATTTCACGTGTATGAATATTTTGCTTCCATGTACGTATTACACCACATGCATGCAGTGCTTGTCGAGGCCAGAGGAAGGCATCAGATTCCTTGGAATTGGAGTTAGAGACAGTTGTTAACTGCCATGCTGGGAACCGAACCTGGGTCTTCTACAAGAGCAGCCAGTCCTCTTAACCACTGAGCCATCCCTCCAGCCCCTCATTTGTAATATTCTTAATAGTGAGGTAGTTACAAGAATTATTTCCTATAATTTGAAGAGCTCAGTGGCCACAAACCCAAGGCCCTCTATGACTTGTCCATTATTTGATTATATATACATATGAACATACAAGGCATTAACACACAGGAGGTGAAGTTGATTTTTTTCTAAGAACTGTATTTATTCTCAAATTTTTTTAGCAACTTGTAGAAACAGTTGCCTGTGGAGGAAATCTTTTGATGAATTTTGGCCCCACACTAGATGGCACCATTTCTGCAGTTTTCGAAGAGCGACTAAGGCAAATGGGAACCTGGCTCAAAGTCAATGGGGAAGGGATTTATGAAACACGCACTTGGCGATCCCAGAATGACACTATCACCCCAGATGTGTGGTAAGTCTCTCTAGTTACCAAGTACTGTTTGACAGAGGGAAGCACTTAATTTCTTAGAGCTGTAAAGAGAGAGCAGAATCAAAGGAGAAATCAGATGAGCAGCACCTGCACCACGCACTTTCCAACCTGACTCAACTATAAAGAGTAAGAATTAGTATGTTATTGAGCCTAATGCTTGCTTATCAAATTCTGCCTAAATAATTTCTAGATATCCTTTAGTGGTGGGCAGTGTTTAGCCAAATTAGCCAACACTTATAAAAATATAAACCATTTAGATAAGTAAAAAATGCTGAGTGGTTAATCTAAAGTGACTACTGTTTAGTCACCAGCAAATTCCAAGTTTTGCAGATATTATATCCCATCAAAAGCAAGAGATAATTAAGAGTAAAGAAAATAGTAAATTAAAATTAGCCAAGATTCTGAGAAATGGTGACTTAAGAAGCATCATCTGTCTGCCTTACTTAGACAGTGGTGTGCTGGTAGGATTTGCCAGATGAGTGATAGGCACCAAAAAGATACTTAATATCACATTACGGAACTTCAGAGAAAATGCAAGTCGATGCTTCAAGGAGATACCATCTCATGTCTTTTCAGGTGGCTACTATTAGGAAAAAGGGTTGCTGATGGTTTTGGAAAGATTGGAGCTCATGTTCACTACACTGTTAGTGAGGATGCAAAATGGTACAGCTGTGATGAACAGTATGCCAGTCCCTCAGAACATTAAAAATAGAATTACTCTATGATCCGGTAATTCCACTTCTGGGTATATACCCCCAAAGAGTGCAATCAGAAGAATTATAGTCCCAATAACTGAAATGTGAAAGCAAGCGAAGTCCACTGATGGATAGATAAGTAAAGGGTGAAGTGCACCATACAATGGTGTATACATATTATTCAGCTTTGAAAAGGAAGGAAATTCCAACAGATAAAATTTTCACGAAATTGTTAAGAAGTAAAATGACCCAGTCACAAAGAGACAACACTATATGGCTCCATTTATGAGGTACCTAGAGTAGTCAAAACCATAGAGACAAAAATTAGAGGAGCTAGGAGGAGGGAATGGAGAGTTTAGTGGGTGTAGTGGCCCATCACTGTAATTAATGTCGCATGTACCCTTACTCCTAAACCCTCCCTCCCTCTCTTAAACTCACTTGACAGGATATTATATTTGGTTAAATCCAGCTGTACTTAGCCGCCCCTTGACTGCTGAGCTTGGTTAGACATACAGTACAAGAATACAGTGTCAAATTGGTTCACCTTTGGCTTTATGGCCAAACCTTGTTTTCTGGATCACACCCCAAATCCTCCAGGCAAAGATTGTCACAGCAATTCTCTACTTCCCCCCTCATCTTTAGTCTCCTTCACTTTTCATTAGTTCCTTTCCCACCCACATATGGAGGTATTATTTGTTTCATCTTTAAAAAGTGCTCCCAGCCAGGCGTGATGGCACATGCTTTTAATCCCAGCATGGGATTGGGAGGCAGAAGCAGGCAGATTTCTGTGAATCAAAGCCAGCCTGTCTACACAGCAAATTCTGGGCCAGCTGGGACTACAGGGAGACCCTGTCTCAAAAAAGGTGCTCTACTGTTTCCAAATCCCTTTCCATTCCTTCCTTTCATTAACACTAAAATATCTTCACAGAGCAATTTTTAATTGATATTCTAATTTGGTGTTCCATTTTTTTTTTATCTTGAATTACTCTTGTCAGGCTTCTATCTCACTTCTCCACAAATTGCTTTATCAAGACTCAAAATGACCTCCACTTTGCAGACCCAGTAGTTTCCAGTTCTCGGGTTTTTTTTTTAACTTATTGGCAGCATTTGCCGCAGATGATCACACTCCTTGGCTGTTCCTTGTCAATCTCCTGGGGGAATTGCCCCTGATGTTCCCAACCTCTAAATCTTGAAGTGTCCTTGAACTTTGAATTTTCTCTAAATATCTTAATTCTTCATGGTTTTCATATGAATGACCTCTGTAGTTCAGACCTCTTTTAGAACCCCAGCCCCACATATTTAACTTCTTATCCAGCGTTTCCACTTGGATGCACTGACGTCTTAAACTTGAATTCCTGGTCTTAAAGTTTGTTATAAGCCAGAACTGCCTACAGACTGGTTTCCCCAGGGTCTTCCCCATCTCCACTAAGGGAGCCTAATCCTCTTGGGTGATTGTCAGGTCAAAAAACTTAATGATTTTTAAAAAATTATTGTCATTTTATGTGTATGAGTGTATTGCCTACATGTATGTGAGTGCACCCGTGTCATGCAATGCCGCAGAGGTCAGAAGAGGGTGTTGGATTCCCCTGGAACTGGAGTTAAGGATGGTTCATAGCTGCCATGTGGAACCCGGGTCCTCTGCAAGAGCAGTCAGTGCTCTTAACTGCTGAGCCATCTCTCCAGCTCCAAAACAGTGATTTTAATTCACCTTTCTTCTACACCCACAGCCATCCATCAGTAGCTCTCATTATCGTTATTTCTGAGCTATATCTAAACTTGGACCACTGTATCTTCTGTGGGGGCTCTATCTCATGGCTTACCCTTGGGTTATTTCAATACCTTCTCGATTGATCCTATTCCTGCCCCTGATCCTTTTTTTTTTTTTCCTATTATCTTTTTGGTGTGTGTGTGTGTGTGTGTGTGTGTGTGTGTGTGTGTGTGTGAATGTGGAGGTCAGAGGACAATCTTGAGTGCCATTCCTCAGGTGCCTTCTACTTCTTGAGACAAGGTCTCTCCCTCGCCTAGAAATCTGCCTTGTAGGCAGGCTAGCTCATCCATGCGCTTCCAGGGAACTGTGTGTCTCTACCTCCCATCTCACCATTGTTGAGATTATAGGGGCACCAAACTCAACTCAGGTCCTCACACTTGTCACATAAGCATTTACCAACTGAGCCACCTCCCCCCTCACTCTACCCTTGTTCTTTTAATCTGTTGTCCAGAGAGCAATCATAGAAAATGTTGTTTGTTTGTTTGCTTGCTTGGTTGTTTAGGGTTTCACAGTATAGCCCAAGGTGACATCATGCCCAGCTTAGATTTCTTCCAAGCCTTCCAGATTCAGGGAAGAATTGGGGCCTCACAAAGGTTTCCTGGGCCCTACGAAATCTGCTCCTTGCTCTGTCAGTCTAGCTGCTCCTTCCCACTCATGCTGCCCTCACTCCTTGAGCCCCTCTTCTCTCAGCTGTCCTACCAGCAAGCTAAGCATACTCTTGCCCTGTGACTTTGCCCTTGCCCTGCACATGCTGGAGGGCTTTTTCCACATGCTTACATGGAGCTCCCTGTTCTCCAGGCCTCGTGGCTGCCTTCTCAAAGAGGTCTTCCTTAGCTGTTCTACTTAATATCACACCTGAGGCCTGCTGTTCCAACCTAGTAGGCCTTATCCTTCCGTTTTATTTTTGTTTTTGAGACAGGTTCTGTGTAGTCTTGGCTGGCCTAGAACCCACTATGTAGAACAAACTGGCCTAGAACTCAGAGATCTGTCTGCCTCTGCCTCCTGAGTGCAGGGATGAAAGGTGTGCCTTAGCATGCCTACTGGGCTACTGGGCCTCTTCCTCCTAACTGGCTTCAGGTTTCTCCGTATGTTTAATTATGACTTGGTGCAAGTTTATTTTCTCATTCTAATTTCTCCCAGTAGAAGGTGGGGTGTGGGTTAGGGACCATGTGCAATGCAGTGTCACTAGCCCTAAAAGAAGTGGGGACTGTTTAAAGATTTCTGTAAGTATTGTTGGGGAGTTGGGTGGATGCATGGATGGCTGTCGTTGTCTAAAACATATTCCCTTTATCTCTTCCCTTTCTTCTCAATCATGCTGGAAATCTCAGGTTAAATGTGGGGTGTGTGTGGTGTGTGTGGGGTGTGTGTGTGTGTGTGTGTGTGTGTGTGTGATATTTCTGATGGCCCAATCTGAATAGATTCCTGATGGCCCGATCTAAATAGATTTATCAAAAATTTTTACTTTTCTTTTGTAATGTGATTGAGAGTTCACGTTTTTTGTTATCTGTGTGACTGCTGTGCCTTTTCATTCCAGCAGAACTGCGTAAGGACAAAAAGCAGGCTTTATTTTGCATGATTCCCTAACACCAAGTGCACTGTATATCTGTGCAGGTCGGAATCAGCAGGTGGAGAGCTATCTTGTTCCACTTAGCTTATTCCCACACTCTGTTCTCGGCTCACAAAAGCAGTTTGAATAACAACACGTACTCAAGAAAACCACCCACCCACACACACCAAACTTCCTTTCAGCCAGATGTGAGCTCTATGTCTGTACTCAGACGTGAGCTCCATGCCTGTACTCAGACGTGAGCTCCATGCCTGTAATGCCCGTACTCAGGAGGTTGAGGCAAGAGCACTGCAGTGAGCTCAAGACCAGCCTGAGCCACAGATCAAGATGTTGCTTCAACAAAAACAAAACCACATTTAACTTCCTTTTAATATTGAAGGGGTGGAAGAGGAAGACATTTTCTATGCCATGAGGGAAGGTGGGTCTTTTCATCTTATTAGTGGAGATAATGTCAAATATCTGTAAACTAATTCCAGGCCTGATCCGTAAAAAAGGAGAAACATAGGCTGTAACTTGATACTATGCTGTTTCCTTTTCCTTCTAACCAGGTACACATCTAAACCCGAGAAAAAAGTAGTTTATGCTATTTTTTTTAAATGGCCCATCTCAGGAAAGCTGTTTCTTGACCAACCCATAGCTAGTCTGGGGGCAACAGAGGTAAGAAGGAATTTTATCTTTATTGTTCCTTTAAACTGCTGACTAAAATGTCCTGAAGAAAACGTAACTTGTTTTACTTTCAAGGGAAACTTATGTGTGTTTAACTTATACCTAATGAGACTAACTTTAAAGTGAGCTGTGACAGCTTGGCATGGTGGCACAGGCTTTTAATCCCAGCACTTGGTGGGGGTGCAGAGGCAGGTGGATCACTGTGAGTTCAAGGCCAGACTGGTCTACATAGTGAGTTCCAGGACAGCTGCAGGCTACAGCTTCCTAATGTCTCAAAAAGACCAAAAAAAAACAAAAAAACAAAAAAACAAAAACCAGCTGTGACAAAGCAACAGTGGCAACTGTTTAGACAAAACTTTTTGAAACTCTAAGAAAATTCAATCTATAAGCTATAGTATCTCTATGCCTATCACTGTGAAATGGGTATTATTCTTCACTGGCATTCTGTATTGTTCAAGTTCACTACATGCACTGAAAGTGAGTTTTTCATAGAACTTTACTTCAGGTGCTTCCCCCAACAACCCACCTGATGAAAGCAGTTATTACAATTCTACCATTGCAGTCTGTGGCTCTGTCAGGTCTGGCATTGAGCTGATTGTGATATAACTCAGATTGATGATCTATGCGGAGTGAAGTATCCAAATGATTTTCATTATGTCACATTTCCTCATTTTATTTTAAATATTTTATTTTTTTTTATGTGGATGAGTGCACTGCTGCATGTTTGTAAGTGCACCTGTGTTGTGCATTGCCTGCAGGTATGTAAGTGCACCCTTGTTGTGCAATGCCTGTGGAGGTCAGAAGAGGGCGTCAGATCCCTTGGAACTGGAATTATGGACAGTTGTTAGCCACCATGTGGGTGCTGGGAACTGAACCTGAGTCCTCTGTAAGAGCAGCCACTGTTTTTAACTGCTGTCATCCCTCCAGTACCCTCCACATTTTATTTTTAACACTTGTAGTTGATCAGGCAGAAAGAAGATGGAGTTAAAATTCAATGTTAAAGTACAACTTCCAAGCCTGCACCATGACAGTGATTATCGTTTTATCTATGTCCGCTTTGGCACCAACTAAATATAATTAAAATGTAGGGGTTTTGTTTTGCATTGACCCACCTGAATTATGGTTCAGATAACCCACAGAACTACTTATTTTAATTCATTTAGTAAGATCAAGGCCAAGGTTACAAAATAATTATAGCAATCGTTGGTTGAATTTCTGTGCTACTGACCAGTGGAGGCAAAGGGAAAATCTGTAGTAGTGGACGTCTAGAAGGAGGAAGCCTTTCTTCAAACTGTGTGTGAGAACTGGGAGGACTGGTCCCACTCACTTTCTTTTATCCTCTCTTCAAGCATTTTCCTCCTTCTGGCACTCCACTCAACACAGGAGCAATAGAATCAAGAGTTTGTAAAACAGCATGTGAGTGCTAAAGATGAAGAAATCACTGTTCTGTCTGTTGTTTCTTCAGAGACTCAATTACTCCTTAGGAAGTGGGTGAGTCAAAGTGATTTATTTGGAAACATTTGTATGTATCATCTGTTTCTAATTTCAGGTAAAACTACTGGGCCATGGACAGCCACTGACTTGGATCTCCTCAGGGTCAAATGGCATTACGGTAGAACTGCCACAACTAAACTTTCATCAGATGCCCTGTAGGTGGGGGTGGACTCTAACACTCAGTAATGTGACCTAACCTGCCGCTGATTGGCACACGCCATGGCTACCTCTTACCTCAGGAAGTGTCAGGTTTCTGGAATATTAGCACATGGAGAAAGCAAGGTAAAAATGATCCAGGGAAATGGAATAATTATGCAATGAAGCCTCCTTTCCTGGATTCTTTCCTAAATCACTCATCATACCATTTGAACCCTTCAATGCACTTTCCTATAGTCTCTTCCTACTGAATTCATCCCTACATGTGAATCACAAGTGGCAATTTTAGAGCAGTTACAAACTTAAAGCACTGTGGACTGAATTCTCTCTCCACCCCCATTCTCATGTTGAAGCCCTGGTGCCCCATGTAACTGTATTTGGAAACAGAATCAGGCATAAGGCCCTAATACAATAGGACTTTTCCCTATTAGGGAAAGACACTAAAATGGAGGGGAAACCGTGTATGAAGACAGTGAGAAGGTGACCACATGCAAGCCGTGGAGAAAGGTGCAAAAGAAACCAAGCCTTTCCACATCTTGATCTTGGACGTCAGGCATACAGAACTGTGGGAAAATCATTTTCTATTGCTGAAGCCATCCAGGGTGTCTCTCTCTCTCTCTCTCTCTCTCTCTCTCTCTCTCTCTCTCTCTTCTCTCCTCTTTCTCATTGGCAATCATTATAATGCAGATAATAGCTAATAAATTTGGTCAGATATCTATTTCTAATGCATCCAGTAACTATTTTTTTCATTTTAAGTCTTATTTATAAAACTGCTATTTGTGATGGACAAATTAGGACAGAAATCACTGCTTAGCTAACCACTGTTGGTATTTTAGCATATATTCTTTAAATGTGGGGAGGTAGAAACAGAAGGACATGAGATTGGAAGGGTTGGGGCTATTTTTGAGGTCTAGCTTAAATTTGTAGATTTGATTACATTTGTATATTATCCACAAACTGAAGTTGCAAACCTAGTTGAAAATTATTAAGGCTACTTAGGTCTTTTCACAAAAAGAGGCAAAAATAATGGTGGTTCTGATGTAAGTTTAAGAAAAGCTGACTAAACTCATTCCCAAAAAATGTTCAATATGGCCAGACATGGTGGTGCACACCTATACTTATAGCACTAGGGAGGGTGAAGCAGACGGCTCATGAGTTCAAGGCCAGCATGGACTACCTAAAGAGACCATCTCAGAAGAATAAAAATAAGCAAAACCAAAGGTGTTTATGATAGTCGCATCTTCTTTTGTCGCATTATGCAAATTCAAACATCATTGTTCCAAAAATTCTTTTGAGAAAATTAAACATTATATTTATGTCCTAAAATCTTGCTAAGGTTAAGAACTTTAAAAAAAATTACGCATTGCTGAAATTTTTGCCACCATTAAGAAATACTCTTTCTCTTTTTGAGACAAGACACTATCCAGCCTGGTCTCAGAATTTCTAGACTCAAGTCATCTCACTGCTTGGTACACCCCATCACACCTGACTGGACTATCAAATATCTGAAACTATGCCAAATAATCCTGTGGATAAATATTTCAGTAGTCCTGGGGCTGGAGAGATGACTCAGTGGTTAAGAGCACTGGCTGCTCTTGCAGAGGATCCAAGTTCAATTCCCAGTACCCAATGGTAGCTAACAACCATCCATCCCTAACTTGTTTCAGAGGACTCTGACGTCCTCTTCTGACGTCTGCGGGCATTGCATGGCACAGGTGCACTTATATGTATGCAGGCAATACACTCATATACATAAAAAAATAAAATATTTTTTAAAAATAAAAATATTTCAGTAGTCATAAATCTCAATCTTTTATTAAAGATCCATTTTGCATATTTTTAAATGATCTCAAATTCTAGACTAAGGAAAACCAAAAATTTTAAAAGGATCAGAACAAAACAAAATCCAAAACTGTATTAAAAGATAGATAACACAGTTATAGAAGCATATGTTTGAAGTAAGCAGTTTTGAGATTAAAATTTGTGAATTGCTTAGATTCCTATCCTTCTTTTCTTAACCTGATAAGATTGAGAATGAGGGGTCTGGAGAAGGGGCTCAAGGGTGAAGAGCACTGGCTGTTCTTGCAGAGGACTTGAGTTCCATTCCCAGCACCCACATTACTGCTAAAAATCATTTTTAACTTCAGTTCAAACGAATCCAACACCCTCTTCTGGCCTGAGAGCACTGCATGCACAACATGCACTTAAATACATGCAAGCACAACACACACATTTAAAAAACTGAGAATGAAAGCGGAAAAGAAATGTTTAAGCAAATTAGATACAGGCTTGTTGAGTAGCTGGATTAGTTACTTTTTTCCTTGCTGTGACAAAATCCCTGACAGAAGCAACTTAAGGATTTAAGAGTTTATTTTGCCTCATAGTTTGAGGGTACAGTCCATCATGGTGGTAGGAATATGAAGCAGCTGGTCACAATGGGTCTGCAGTCAGGAGAGTGATGAATGAATGTGTTCTACTAGCTTTTTCCTTTTTATTCGGTCCAGGACTCGGGCTATGGAATGGTGCCACCCACATTCAGAGTAAGTCTTCACACCTTAGTTGAACCTCTCTGGGAATGTGCTAACAGGTATGTCTCCTAGGTGCCTCCAAATCCAGTGAGGGTGGCAATGAAAATTAACCATCACAATATGCTCTTTGTCACCTTGACACACAGACACATTAATCCTAACTTTCTATCCCCCTAGGCTCACCGTCATCTCATAATACAAAATGCATGCAGTCTAACTCTTTAGAAGTCTCCACAGTCTTAATGGTTTCAACACTGTTCCAAAGTCCAAAGCTGAAATGAAAGTCTCCAAGACAATGTTGTTTAACTATGAACCCTTAAATAATAAAAAGAAAAGTCACAAACTTTCAACATACAATGACAGGGTAAACATTCTCATTCCCAATGGGAGAATGGGGACATAACAAGGAAAGATTATGTCAGAGCCAGACTAGAACTCAGCAAATCAAACACCAAACTCTGAAACTCCATATTCTACATCTGAGGCTTATAGTGTCATCATCTGGGCCCCAACAGCCTTGGGTAGCCCTACTCCTTGAGTTTTATCACCTGTACATGCACCCTCTCTCTTGGGCTGGCTCCACTCTGAGCTTGCAGCTTTCCTTAGTGGATGTCCTATGATCCTGGCATCTCCAACATCCTGGGACCTTCATTAGAAGACTTTATTTTTTTCAGCTTTAAGCAATGAGCATTTTAGTGTCTTTTTGCAGGAAATCCTACCCTGCCACTCATTGCCTGGTCCCCCATTGGCTTTCTGGAACCTTGGTGCAAGCCTCCATGGCCCCCCAACTCTTGCATTTTGTATGCCTGCAAGACCTTGTGAATGATGCTGCCAAGTTCTGCTATCTGCTCTAGATGTAGCCTGGCTCTCCTCTGCCAGGGCTGTAGTGGCTTCTGTGTACCTTGATGGCTTAACCAAGGGAAGCACTTCTACAGGTAGTTGTTTTGATTAGAGAGCCCCTTTGGTATCATTCTAAGTTCAGGCTTACTTTTCAAGTGAATTTGCATTTTCTCATGTTGGAGCCTTTGATGGGTGGGGTCTTGCTCTTAGGGAACCATTATTCTTGTCAGTGCAGAGTGAGGTTTCTCCTTAATGATACACCTACTTCTTCAGACCTGCCTTGTTTGAAGTTTTAAACTCCCACTCCTTTCCTTACCAAACTGCATATTTTTTTTTTGTATCTTTATGCCCTCTCTGTCAAGAGTGGTAAGCAATAACCATGCCACAGACTGAATATGATGTCTTCAAATTTACTTTGCCAAATACTTAGTCCATTACCTCTGAATTCAGCTTCACTTGTTTTCAAGACAGGCAGAAAGCAGCAAAATTGTTTTTGTTTTACCATAATGTAAAATGAATGGCTCCCAATCCAGTTCTCAGAAGTCCTTATTCCTCCCTGAAAGCTCAAGTCAGGACTTCTGTCTACATTAGTGTGGTGGTTTGAATGAGAAATGTTCCCTCGAGGCTCAAATATCTGAATATTTTGCTCCCAAATGGTGGCACTGCTTGGGCAGGTTATGGAAACATTGGGAGGTGTGGCTTTGTTAGAGGAAGTATGTCACTGGGGTGGGCTTTGAGTGTTTATAGCCCCATCTCACTTCCAGTTCACTCTCTCCTTTCTGTTTGTGGATAAAGATGTGATTGTTCTGATTCCTTCTCCTGCCATTATGCTTCAACCTGCTGTCTTTTTGGACTCTTTTGGGATAAAACAAACACTTCCCTTTGCTTTGGGTTATGGTGTTTTATCACAGCAACAGAAAAATAACTAACACAATTTGTCCTGACATTCTGTTTTTTTGAACTCCCACCAGATTGGCTCATTAAGCTCTGCTTATATATGACCTGTATCTAGGACTTCTTTAGTCCAAAGCTTCAAATTCTTCTACATACTTCCTGTAAACCAGCTCCAAAGCCCTATAAACTACAAGGTCAGGTTAATCACAATGGAGGCCCTACTTCTGTATTACTTTTTGTCTTGATGTGACAAAATACCTAACAAAGGCAACTTTAAAGGAATAATTCATTTTGCCTCAGTTTATAGGTACAGTCCATCATGGTGGGGAAAGCATGGTAGCAGGAGCATGAGGCAGCTGGTCACAGTGAGTCTGAAGTCAGGAAGCAGAAATATGAATGCTGGTGCACCCATTTGTTCCCCCCTTTTTACTCAATTTGGAATTCCAGCCCATGGAATGGTGTCACCCACATTCAGGGTAAGTCTTCTCAGTGTAGTTAAACCCTGGAAATGCCTTCACAGATATGACCTAAGATATGTCTCCTTGGCGGTTCCAGTTGACAATGAAAATTAACCATCACAGTACCAATGCTAAAGCTACATGATAAAACATATTCAAGTCTTCAGGGGGGCTAAGACACATTGCCAACAACTGGATTACACAAAAAAGTGTGAGACCCCAAGTTCAAACTCATTTAGGGCATACACTGCTTACATGTGAAATTTACTATAGTTGATAAATATTCAAAATCACTAAAACAAATTAGTAAAATAATCTGTGATTTAGGAGGAAAGTAGTAAGGATAATTAAAAATCAGACTTTAAAAAAGATTTACTGATGTGGCATGTGTCTTGTGTGGGGGGTGCCCTTGGAGTTCAGAAAAGGTAAGCTGGATAGGCAGGCTTTGACAACATGGGTGCTAGAGACCAAACTCCTGTCTTAAGAGGGTGACTATAGTGGCTTGAATGACAATGTCTTAGAAGGTGCAGCCTTCCTGGAGGAAGCATACCACTTGGGGTGGGCTTTGAGAGTTCTTAAGCCTTACTGGATTTCAAGTTGCTGCTCTCTGATTCCTGTGCCTGCCTGAAGATGTGAGTGCTTTGCTCTCTGCTCCTGCTCCAGCCACCTCTGCCACTATGCCTCCCCACCATGATGGACACTAATCCCTCTGGAACCTGGAACTGTAAGCTCAAATAAACTCTTCTTCCTGTAAGTTTCCTTAATCATGGTGTTTCATCACAGCAACAGAAAAGTAACTAATACAGTGACTTTAACAGTTGAACTACCTCTCTAGCCCCTAAATCAGGCTTTTAATTACCTATTTAAGACAACAGGGTTTGTTCTTCAACCAACTAGTCTTTTTCCTAGAGTGAATAAAAGGTACAAAGTTGCCTTGTTTGAATTTTAGGTTTTGATTATTCTGTCTAAATAATTAAAGTCAAACCAAACTAGATCACTGGATTGAATAATATAGACACTGATGTTGATTTTAGCATTCCCAATATGGCTATAAATAATAAGACTTTTTTCTCATTTTTTTACAAACATTGAAGCAACACAATTGCTCTAAAAGGTTAGGCTATTCAAATAAGTCTGAATCAGGAAAACTTCATTTTGCTTTTGTTAAGTGAAAACCACAACTAGATAGGAATCTGCTCCCCTAATTTCCAAACAAAGTAAATGCTCATATCAGTTTTATGCACACAATAACACATGAAGTTTTGAGGAGGAAAAAAGGAGAGGCAATTTAAGTAATGTCAATTTGGCTAATTTATTAATTAGCTGACGCTTATTTCCTTGCTAAAGACACTAATGTCTAGGACAAACTAAGGTTTTTAGTACTGGGCACACCCTACATTTTCATTCCTGTGGCAATTATGTATGTACAAAAATTTAGTTAGGTAACTGTAGTGGGCTGAATATGTCTATTTGGAATCTCCAAAATGTGAATTTGGAAATAAAGTCTTTATTGATACACTATTTTGAGACCAGCTGATGTTTGATGGGGAGAGGGGTAGTGGACCCTGAATTTAATTAGAGTATCCATAACCCTAGAAAAAGACCTAGACACATACATAATTAGGGTTCTGTTACTACAAGGAATGCCTGATGCCTCCAGAACCTGAGGGCAAAGAGCAGAAGGATTTCTCTAGAGCCTGCAGAGGGAGCAAGGGCCTGGGACACCTTGGTTTTAGATTTCATACCAGCAGCTAGAGAACAGATTTCTGATGCTTTGAGCAATCCAGTTAATGGTAATTTGTTACAGCAGCCCCAGGAGACTAAACAATTACCAAACTGATTATGCCAGTTGAACACTTTATTATGAGAAGATGATGACTTGTGAAGAGCTTTAGTTTCCTTGACAGCTATGTTGAATACTGTGGAATGACTATATAAAGTATGCTGCCTTTAAACGTTATGAATAAAACCTATTGGTTTAATGTGGGTAAAACAGGACTAACAGACTGGGGAAATATAATAAAAATCTGTAAGAATTTTGCACCTCTGGTTCATGCTTTGTTATGAAATGCATGTGATTTGAGAGGCAACCTAGAACACAACATATCTTATCAGCAGACGTACAGTGGAAGAATCTATGTAACTAAACTAACCACTACCAGGAGCACAGTGAATGCAAACTGAAGTTAGAAAAGGCCTGGCTCCTATGGGAAATTATTTGCTAAAAAAGAATATACTTTAAAGTTAAAATGTCTAAGGATATATATTTACAATAACCTGTTTTAAGTCACTTTCTAGGTTACCAAACTGTTTTAGATAAGGGGGCTCTAGTGCTACTAGAAGGCAAATTAGTGATACATACTGTCAATCAACATTAAACAGGGTTTTACCCTCGCTATCCCCTTGATGGCTGACTCCAAAGGTGCCAGTGATTCCAGGGAATAATT
Organism: Nannospalax galili; assembly: GCF_000622305.1. Classification (NCBI taxonomy): domain Eukaryota; kingdom Metazoa; phylum Chordata; class Mammalia; order Rodentia; family Spalacidae; genus Nannospalax; species Nannospalax galili. The sequence continues at coordinate 1,485,244 of NW_008335281.1, forward strand.
TTCAGCTGATCAAATTTTCTCTTGACAAAGTCATAGCTGTTCAATCTCAACATTTCCCTGCTTGAAATCCTGGGTGAATACTGCTGAAGAGATGCATTCCTTATTCCGCACACACATACCCTTATGTCCCAAAATGCAATTTCTTCATTTACTCAATTAGAAATGATAATACTGGGCCTAGTGGTTAAGAGCACTTGCTGCTCTTCTGGAGGACTGGAGTTCAATTCCTACCACTCTCATCAGGCAGTTCACAACCACCTGTAACTCAGCTGCAGTGGATCAGAAACCCTCTTCCAGCCTCACTGGGCACCTGCGCGCGCGCGCGCGCGCACACACACACACACACACACACACACACACACACACACGCACGCACACACCAGCAAAATAAAAATAAATCTTTAAAAGATCAGTATCATTATATCCTATGAAATTTAAAAAATAAGTTGTGTCCTCTCTGTCACTTTGATGCATGCCTGTTGCTGAACCTGACCAAGCCTTAGAAAGTTCTTCAGAGTTCGGAGTTCATTTTCTACCTTCTACTTAGCTGTGTTATGTTGGAGGGACACAAAATGATGTACTAGAAATAAAACAACTATGACTAAAAGTGTATCTACTCTGCTGCTAAGCATGACTCAGGTAGTTCTGCCCTAATTGCTCTTCTTTTTTTAAAAAATATTTTATTTATTATTTTATGTGTATGAGCGTATTGCCTGCATGTATGTGAGTGCACCCGTGTCGTGCAATACTGCGGAGGTCAGAAGAGGGCTTTGGATTCCCCTAGAACTGGAGTTAAGGATGAGTTGTAGCCTCCATGTGGGTCCTGGGAATCGAACCTGGGTCCTCTGCAAAAGCAGTCAGTGCTCTTAACCACTGAGCCATCTCTCCAGCCCCCTAACCGCTCTTCTAAATGAAGAACTGTAGCTATGCCAGAGAAAATGATTTACGTCTATTTACTTTTTTTCTAAAAGAAAATAAAAAGAAAAAAGTTAGAAGCAAGCACCAAATATATTATCAGTTAAAATGAAACTTAAAAACTAGCATGCTCTCTTTTCTAATAAATAGCAAGAATACTAAGGGGCAAACAAATAATGGCTGAACAGTAGTAACTAAACAAAAACTATATTTTATTAAAATAGTTTATTGCAACAAGATATTGTACTCAAAATCAATACAAAGTTATTAAAATTATTTACATACAAATGAATAAAACTCTTTCATTATTAATGGGTGTGAGCACCAACACAACTGCAGACCAATAAGCAACTTTCTCCGGCTTGTTAACAAAACTTAGAAAATACTGCAAAGAAATAGCCAAGAAAAAGATAGCAAAGAAAAATATAGCCAATCATAGGTACTAAAAGTCACTGATTTCTAAAGGAAAAGTGCTCTGTCATTATGGGACAATGATGTGTTCCTTCAAAGGGTGGCTGGTGAGATGTCTGACTTGCTCTTGCTTATGACAAAGTCTAGGAAACCTCATGATTAGTTAAATGATGTATTTTCAAAGCTTACACATCCTAGATCTATTTCTCAAAGAGACTCTCCCTCATTATTGGTCAAGGTACACTGCAATTCATACTACACATATTTTTTTAAAGTATCTATAATAGTCTGTTTGGACCAGAGATCCATGATGTAAAAACTATAAACAATTCTGACATTTATACTGTGTGTACTAGTTTAGGTATGCCAGTCAAAAATGATCTGTTGATGAATTAAAAAAATTAAGATGCCAAATAAATCTACTTCATTATGAACTGAAGACTTTGCTTAAGAATATATTTTTATTAGGCATTTTGGTAGCAAATTGTCATTCTAGGTATAGATGATTTTATGCATACTTTTTATGCAGATGAATCCCACTGTAGGTTTTCTTGAAGGAAAACAATCATTTCTCCAGTTGCTGAGGGGTACTAAAAGCTTCGTAGACGTTAGCAGCAAAGTCTTTCACTTGCTCCATCATCAACAGATCCTAGTGAAGATGAAAGTACATTATAGTTTATAAAAGGTACAGGGCATGTGAAATCCATTTTTACAAATCAATGAATTTGGCTCTAAGAAACTGTTTAAGGAAGGGGATTTTTTTCTTGTAATAAATCCCAGAAAACATTTACTTGTTTAGTTTCTTATTTCAAGAAAATCTAACACATGATTTGTGAAATATATACGCACTCTATTCACATTTAGGCTTTCGAGCACTGTCCATTACTGCAGCAGTTTGTTACTGAAACATATTGGAGCACATTTTTTAAACTCATAACACAGTCCCCAAATTTGCGAATGACAAAAAAAATGTAGATTCTAAGTTATTCTTTTAATGGCATGCTTTCCTAAATGCATTCCAAAGGGAAAAAATGGAATAGTAAATAGTCCAGTGAAAAGTTTGTCACTCCCTGCTTATGTAGCTTTCAGTGAACAGACTACTGATGCACTGTTAACAGCTGTATTTTATTAATTACTTTTATTAATTACTAAAATGCTTTACTTCTCCACAAAAATGTTTTAGTTTCTCTCAAACTGAGAGAAACTGGATTATTAATATAAAACATAATACTAAATAATTTCTGCTGACCCCTAGGATGTGTATGAACTACAGCGCAGTCTACCTGGTGTTAACTATAACATGGAAAGGGTATCCTAAGCCTGTAAATTTGCCATCAAGCCTCATTGCTCTCATGGGCATGCTACCACACTCTAAATACGGTTGCAAGTTTTGTTTTTAAACAATTATCATAGCAGGGAATGTAATTTTGTATTGGACACATGACCACTGCGCAAACATAGCTAGCTTTCAGTAAGATTTCCAAGCTTTCTTACCTGAACAAAATGACTAGGTGTTTCACTGCACACTGAATGGATCTGTCCATTTACTATTGGAATTATCTTAGCTAAAGGCAGGCTGACACTGGAAAGACTGAGAAAAAATCATTACAGTAGTTATTTTCTGAAGTCAACTTACAGGCATTTAACATTTCTTAAAAGAATACACAAGTTATTGAAGAATACTTGCCGAAATGTGTTAATATGTTAATAGAAAATCCAAATATAACTTTACCATCTAGAAATAACAACTAATTGATCTCATGGATATTTTCTTCTGGACTTTTTTATATTTTTATGTTTTTTAGTTTTTTACCTTAAAACTCTCTCAAGCATAGTCTTGCTTCTTTTCAATGTTTTAAATGCTTTCCCATCTCTTTACAAGCTCTAAGTTTTTGTCAGTTATTTCTAGTGCTCAGCTGGCATCCATGCTGTAGTTGTCAGTGTTTGTCAGCAACGCTGTATGAGGGACATTCAAGTTCCTCCTAAGTTTTCTTAATACAAGTAACAATGTATAAACATGGAATTACTGGTCAAAGGGAACAAATGTTTTAGGTTTGTAATCTACACCACCAAATGCCCTGCTTTCTTTCTGGTGTGTGGGAGTTCCTGTGCCATCACGCCTTCTTTCTACATCACATGCTGTGCTCCTTGTAGCTGGAGCTACAGGGAGACCTTGTCTCAAAAAGAGCAAAAAAAAAAAAAAAAAAAAAAATGCAGTCTTCAATTTTTATTTCTGTTAATTCTAGTCTCTTTTTCTGTCCAGATTGCCTTTTTTTTTTTTTTAAATCACTTATCAGGTTTGATAACAAAACTGTCCTTTAGTCTCCAGTCGGGTTTTGATAGTATTTTGGCTATATTTATAGACTAATTTTAGGAGAGGCATGTTACCCTTTTCAGCTGACTCTGCAGAGTTTCTAAGTATAAAGTCATGTCACTGTCTTACAATGTTTTTTCTTTCCCTTTAAAAAACTGATTTCAAGCAAGGTGTGGTGGCTTTAGTCCCAGCACTTGGAAGGTGGAGGCAGATCTTTGTGAGATGGAGGCCAGGTCTACATGCAAGTTCCAGGCCAGCTGGGGCTACAGGAAGATCCTGTCTCAAAAAGACCAAAAACAAAAAACAACTAATCCCATTTAAAAGGTAGTATGTACTTACCTTTAAAAAAAAATCAAGAGTGAATTAGCACTTTGTTAGTTTCTATCTTAAAGATAAATATAGAAAAATTCAGGCTAGAGAGATGGCTTGACAGTTAGGAGCACTCTGCTCTTGTAGAGGGACCCTGGTTCAGTTTCCAGCACCCACATGGCTGCTAACAACCAGTAACTCCCATTCCCAGGGCTCTGACGCCCTCTTCTAGCCTCTGTGGGTATTGCATGTACATGGTGCACTTATATACTTGGAGGCAAAACACTTACACATAAAATAAATCAACCAAAAAAATTTTTTAAAAGAAAAATTCAATGGTACCCCTGAAACTGATCTTCAAACTTGGTAATTTTTCAGTCTTATTACACTCATGAGAACAAGTAAAAGAAAGATGCTGAATAAACATACTAACACAGATGATCTTTATGCTGCTTCTGATTTAATAGGAATCAAACTGATGTTTTACCAATAAGTATATGTTTTTATTTCAAAATTTTAATTATATAAAATGCTGTTTATTGTAGAAGATTTTAATAACAGATGTCTTAATTGCATGCCTTTTTAGCAACACTGAAGATAATTTTTTCGTTAACGTTTTATTACATTTTTATTTATTGTGTGTGTGTGTGTGTGGTGGAGGTCAGAAGACAACTTGCAAGAATCAGTTCTCTCCTTACACTATGTGGGTCTCAGAGATCGACTCGTATTAGCAGGCTTGGCAGCAGGTGCTTTTACCCTCTGAGCCATCTTGCTGGCCCTGTTCTGTTAACTTATTAATGTTATACTTTATTGAAATAGTTTTTATAATGTTTTTAACTCTCTTACATTCTTAATATGTATCTTAATTAGTTCTGATGAGGTATGATTAAAATTCTAAGCTGTAATATCAAACAGAAGTTACTGAATATTCAGTTTTCCTAGATTTTAGACTTCAAATTATTTAAAAATTTTTTTGTATATCTTAGTTCATCACTTGGAAAGTGAGAAAAGTGCTACCACTTGTTTCCTAAGGCTACTAAGAATCCTATAGACACACTCTGAAAACTAATACCATACTAGAACATAGAAAAAAATGCTGGATGCTATTACTATTGCTATATATTTCTGGATTTTATCATCTACATCTATCCCTCAAGCCTATACAATTTTCCATTTAGGCCCTAGCTTTTTAAAATCTATTTTTAATTCCAATACATCTAAATAGCAATGTACTTTGCATCCTTTCTAACAATTGAAATATTGTTCAGTTTTTATTACAAGTATTTATTTGTGTATGTGCATATGTGTATGGGGGGTATGTATAACTGCATGCCTGTGGAGGACAGAGGACAATTGTGGGAGTTGTTTCTCTCCATCTACGATGTGGGCCCTGGGGATTGGACTCGGGTCATCAGGCTCAGTGGCAGGTGCCTTTACTCAGTGAGCCATCTCACTGGCTTATGATTATTTTTTCTTGAATTACTATGGTGGCTAGAACTGACACACCATGTTGTGTAATGGTGATGACAGCAGGCATGAAGGAGATGCTTCTAAAAATGCTGAATATGAAGGATAGAGTTCGTTATGAAAGAGAAAAACTTAGAGATGGGACACATGTAGTGTATAAAGAAAAATGAAAGAGCGCATGGCAGTCTAAGAGGAAGCTTCAATGTAACTGAGGAAGGAAGCTCCAATTCAAAGCAGCAAGGGCAGGTTGTACAGGAAAGGGCAGACAATACACTCTATAGGAGTTCAGAAAAGGCAGATGACCCAGGGCTGATGTGGGTGTAGTATAACGTCTGGTTATTGTCATGAGCAAACCATTGAATTAATGCAGACCACTAATGGCTACACCATTCATTTTATTTTCTAAGGAATGTTTAAAAATTCAATTTTGGCTTAATAAAGGGATAGTTTTACAACTTAAGTTGGAAAAAAAATGGAAGTTTTTTTTCAATTATTATTGAATCCAGAAGGAACTTCTGCTAATGAGGAAGTAATTGGTTTAAAATGGTTTAAATTTATCATTAATGATTTCTTTTTACCTTAAAAAAAATCCAAAGCCTCACTTTTTCAGAGGGTTAGTACCATACCATTCTGATATGCCACCTTACCTATTCACGGCATTACCATGCTGCAGGTCCTGTTCAGTAGGTCGAAAGAACTCAGCCATGTTGTCTAGCAGCCGACTGAAACCTCTGTTTAAGCAGGTATTCAAAACTGTACTAAAATCTGGACTAGATAAAATAAGAAGTGCATTATGTTTTAGACTCTCAGTGGAAAAAGGAAACAAATTCAATAATTATGTGGTTACCTTTGAGAATCCTCAACATTTCTAGTTACAATCTAGTCCTAAGAGCATGAAAAACTATCTAAATTTATCATGGAGTCAAATTTTTCAAAATTATGCATAAAAATGACTTGTTTTTAAGCATAACACAATAAGACTATTCATCAATTTTCCTAGATTTTTCATATTAGAAAGCACTTTTTACAATGTATTTTGAAATACCAATACTATAAGCACACTGCTGGTGGGAATGTAAAGTAGTCCAGCCACTATGAAAATCAGTATGGAGGTTCCTCAGAAGACTGCAGGTAGACCTAACATGATTCAGCTAAACCACTCCAGGGGTTTTACCCAAAAGGCTCCAAGGCAAGGCAATGTGTCTCAGAAATACTTGCACATCAATGTTTACTCCAGCATTATTCACAGTGGCTAAGTTAAGCAACCAAACCTAGGTGTCCATCAACAGGGGAATGGATAAAGAAAATGTGGCATATATACTCAATGGAATTTTTATCAGCCATAAAGAATAGGTGGGAAATATTATCTAAAGGGTGGGAACTGATGAAACATTCAATTTTCATACAATATCATATTGAACATGCTGCTCTAGAAACACTAGAGAATGGTCTTATATACATCAAAAATACAAATACATTTCCATGTGGTCTACATACCTTTCTAACATGTCTCTTGTCTCATTGAGAAGTTTAATGGTGATAATGTCTCTGGGAGAAAGCCCGCAGGCCTGCAAAATTAAACTTCCATACTTAAAGGTTTCAAATATGACCACCAGGTCATAAACAAATTAATCACATTCAGAAACACAAGAGTCTGAAGGTCTATGTTCTATCAATAATCAAAAGTACCAAATTCAAAAAAGGTTTATGAACACAGATAAGTAGTATTTAAAACTTGAACCGAAGTGCATTTTGTAGTCTTTGTGTATTTGGTCCTTTTTGGATGTTTCTGGCATCTACAGATAAAAGAAAAACACTAGACATTACGAATGTAGAGGATGGGGAGCTGGCTCAGTGGGCAGGGCAAGCACGAGGACCTGAGTTTGAATTCCCAGGACTCATATAGAAATCCAGGCATGGCTGCATGTGCCTATAACACCCTAGCATTGGGGGGGGGGGGGCACAACAGCTGGCTCTAAGAGCTTGCTGCCCAGCCAGTCCACACAAAATGGTGAGCTTCCAGTTCAGTGAGAGATCCCATCTCAGGGCAATAAGGCAGACAGCCACAGAAAGACATCTGCTCTGGCCTCCATATGCATGTGCATAGGTGAATGCATCACACACATATACTATACATACAGAAAAAAGAGGACTGTTTTTTTTTCTTGTACTATCAAGAAATTTTACCAGGATATGTGTGTGTCTTTTCTTTTCTTTTTCTTTTTAACACCAATCTAGTGTGAAGCTCTGTGTCCTGTGTCCTTTGAATGTAAAGAGTTCAATTCAGCATGACTTGGGTCGTCATTCCTCTCATTTGTTTTGCCGTGTTCTACTGTTGAAGTCTAAAATTTGGATATTGTTTTTTGGTTTTTTTTTTTTTTTTTGGTCTTTTTGAGACAGGGTCTCCCTGCAGCCCCAGCTGTCCTGGATTCACTATGGAGACCAAGCTGGCCTAGAACTCAGAGATCCGCCTACCTCTGCCTCCCGCGTACTGGGATTAAAGGCGTGTGCCACCACACCCGGCCTGGATATTGTTTTATAGTGCTAGAAAGCTTAATTCTCTTGTTTCCATGAGATCCTATTTTGTAAATACTTTTTTGCTGATTTTTTCATTAACCTCTCTCCTGTTTTTTGAGACAAGGCTCCAAGCTGTTCTATCTAAGTAGACCAGGACAGCCTAGAACTGGTGATGCTCCTGCCTCAGTTTCCTGAGTATATGACCATGCCTGGCTCTTTCATTGAGTCTGCCCCACCTGTCCTCTTTGTTTTTAGTTTAGTTTTCATCCTTCAAGTCACAAGACTCCCTTTAATGGATTGCAACTTTCCTTTCTTTTCTTCTCCATCTCCCCGGCTACTCATGAACATAGTGTCTCTCAGCACCTGAAGAGCACATCTTTGGAGTCCCTAGGGGAGAGAAAACCTCAGGCAATGAGAATGAGTCCTCCAGTCTACAAGGCCTCCATGCTAGAAACCACTTTGTTCAAGACTTCTCCAAGTTGTTAAGTGAGAGCTATTTTCCGATGGCATAAAATGGGTTCAATCTAGCTAATAACTATAAAAAAAAAAATCTATGGGTGTTTTGCCTGCATGAATATAAGTGCACCACACATGTCTGGTACAGAGACCAGAGGAGGCATCAGATCTCCTCAAACTTGAGTTAAGGATGGGTGTTAGCTGCCATGTGGGTGCTAGGAACTAAAGCTGGGTCCCCTGCAAGAACTCTTAACCTCTGAGCCATCTCTCCAGTCCCCAAACCTACTAATTTAAAAATGAGTTATATCACCCGCAATCTTTGGCTTTTTCACTGTTCTTAACAACAGCTATAACTCCTGTTCAGGACACAGCAGGACACAGGAACATAGGAGCTGCTAACTATCAGATAAGACCTAGTTTGTCACTCAGTTGGTGACTGTAACTTCCTTCAGGTCATTGCCCTACTATCACTCTTTTTTTTCTTTAAAGATCTGATTTTTAATTATCTGCACGTACGTATGTGTGTGTGTGTGTGTGTGTGTGTGTGTGTGTGTGTGTGTGTGTGATGTACATGAGAGTATAGGTGCCAGTGGAGGCCAGAAGAGGGCCTAAGATCCCCTGGAGCTGGAGTTACAGGCAGTTGTGAACCACCTGGTGTGGGTGCTGGGAAATGAACTTGGGTCCTCTACAAGAATAATATTGCTCACAACTGCTGAGCCACTTCTCTACCCAAAACCATTACTCATTTTTTAAAAAACATTTTATTATTTTTATTGTTTTATGTGTATGAGTGTATTGCCTGCATGTATGTGAGTGCACCTGTGTTGTGCAATGCCGCGGAGGTCAGAAGAGGGCTTCGGATTCCCCTGGAACTGGAGTTAAGGATGGTTCACAGCTGCTACATGGGTGCTGGGAATCGAACCTGGGTCCTCTGCAAGAGTAGTCAAGTGCTCTTAACTGCTGAGCCATCTCTCCAGCCCCCCATTATTCATTTTTCAAAAGCAAATTTGAAAGTAGTACTGGTCTCATTCAAATTTAATTCTACAAACTGAAGTTTAGACTTAACTTGAGGCATAAAGCTCTTCACGATTTTGTCCCCATATGATTTTCCTCTGGGTTCTGTTATTTGATCTTATAATAAACATCTCTCTCCACACTAACTGAACTGGTCTCCAGGGTTTCCCAAGTGTAATAAACACATCTTCTCCTTTTACAGCCATAGCATACACCATGGCGTCTATACCTAAATATGACTCAATACAAATTCGCCAAGTGTCCAAAAATATAAAAGATACTATAAGTCATATTTGCTGTTTTTCTAAACTAACAAGGTTTTATTTAAATTATTGAAATACGTGCCTTTCAATCACTTTTCAAGCCACTTGGAAATCGAAACTTCAAAAGAGAGCACCGTCTCAGAAAACACAGAATGGTTATGAGTTAAGCACCTGAGCTGCTAATGGCGTCTCTTCATCTGGCATCATGTAATGGCACAACAAAGACTTGGATTCCTCTTTATTAATCCACGAAGAAGACTTATGCTGCTCAACAAGAATTCTGATTTCTTTTAGTTTTTGTTCCAAGTCCAAAAGGGACAAAGAATGTTTAAGAGAGACACTGGGAACAGAGAAAAGAGAATCAGATAAACTGAATCCATGAGCACCCTTGCACAGCCCTCCTTCCTTTGCAGGCTCTTATATGAAGTCTGGTTTCATCTAGTCAAAGCTGAGACTGCTGAACTACGCTGGATCAGAAGATGGGCTGCCAGTGAAGGCCATTGTTTCAGAGTCACAAAACAAACCTTTCATGTAGATTTCACAAGACATTTGAAACCATAATTACAGACATTATTAGTATAAGTGGGAGCTAGCCAGATTTTTAAAAGGTTTTTTTTTTAATCTCATAACTCAAACACTTAGTTTGTTTGGAAATCAGTCAATCAATAAACAAATATGAAAAATGTCCCCCTAGCTTCAAAAGATTGATACTGATGAAGGGATTCTATAATGAATACTCAGGTCAGGGTTGGTGTCTATATTAGTTTATAAAGCAGGTCGTAAGTTATTATTTGTTAATTAACCCACTTCACCAGAAAAATTCCATTTTCTAGTTCCTCTTTCTTTACAGTATTGGAGATTGAACCTAAGGCTTCACACTGCAAAAGAGCAAATGCTCTTCCACTGAGCTTCCAGTCACCCCTCTCTTCACTTGTTTATAAATTTGCAGACAGAGTCACACTGAAGTGTCTAGTCTGGCCTTGAACCTGATCTAGAGGCCAGGCAGCCCTTGAACTTGGAATCCTCCTGCGTCAGACTCCGGGGTAACTGAGATGATAGGCCCATGCCACCATGCTCAGTAATTTTCCTTTTATTCAGGAAGTCAGAAAAATCAAAGAAAAATGAGCTTACCTTCCTAAAATCTTCTGCACAGCTTGTTTAATGACAGTAACCAATTCTGTCAGGCCTATTAAAGGAAAAACAAATTTAAAGGAAGAAAAAAAAGCTTTGTTCACTTAAAACATTTGTCAATAGTATAAATAAATGAATTTAAGTATACAGGTTGCAAATTAGTCTCTTACCATCTCCAAGAAGGTGTTGTATACTTGATAAATATTGCTGTTGTACATCTGGGGGAGCAAGAACTGTCTGTACAAAATAGAAATGAGGTTAAATTAAGTTTTATTAGTAAATAGAATATTTTCAGTACAATTTAGGCTGAAATTTTCAGAATTGGGAATAACAGGAATAAATAACATACCAAAAAAGTCCACTTTCAAAATACAAAAAAAAATAATCATAATGCTACAAATTCAATCTCATGAAATATAAAGGTTCAATTTCATAGAATTGATTAACAATTGAAATTTGTATCAGAGTAAGTAATATCCAGCTAAACTTTGAACTTCTCAAAAGAAAAACCACGCACACTTAAGTTCATTAGACTTACAGTGCCATTTTTGCCAACTGTTGCATTATCCAGATAAATATAGCCACCAATTATGTTTAGCTGGACGCGCAGAAGAACCACCAGCATACAAGTACTGTACACAGCTACAACACTTCTTGTGAAACCTTTAAAAGAAAAGAAACCCTTTAGCATCATTTCTAAAACACCAACAAGTACATAAAATCATGACCCATCCCTATTATTACTTTTAAATAAGAGGACTTTAACAAATATATTTATAACTAGATTAAGTACAAAAATATACCAATTCAAAATATTTTATATTTAATATCTCCTTATAACTTGTTTAGAATCATTTAGGTGTCCCTCCCCCTTCTCCTCCCTGGCCCTTTGTTTTTAAGCAGGGTCTCACTTTGTAGCCCAGGCTGGCCTCAAACTCACGATCCTCCTGCCTGGCCTCCTGGGTCCTAGGATGGCAGGCTGGTGCCATCATGCTCAGTACTACCCACTAAATACATACTGGGTGAAGGAATGACATGGTATAAGCTGGGAAAAGAAAACAAAGGAGTTTGGGGATTCAACTCAGTGGTAGTATATGCTTGCCTGGTACGCATGACACCCTGTACCCATCTGTGGTGTGGGTGAGGGGAGGCAAGGCAAAACAAAACAAGAAACAACTGAGTTGTAGCTTGAGAACTCAGCAGTCTAGGGAGTGAGTTAAGAGAAGAGGGTTGAGCATGGAGAGACTCCACACTTCAACAACAGGTAAAGAAAACCAGTAAGGCCTAGAGGAAGGTACAGAAGGACTGGGAAAACCAGCAAAGACTAGGCCTGCCAGCGGCATAACACAGTGTTGAAGACAGAAGAGAGCAAAGGTACTGACTGCTGCCAAGAAGTGTGGCAAGTCATAACGTCCCAGTGGATTTAGAAACAAATTCCTTATAGTGTCTGTGAGGGCTGCTTGAGTAAAGATCAGGGCAAAAGCCAGGTGTAGTGTCAAAAAGTGAGTGGGAGTGAAGAATGAGACGGTAGAAATAGCTGGTCACAGGGAATGTGCTTCTGGAAGAAACATGGGACTCTAGACTAGAGAGGCTTTCTTTGTCTTCAGACATGTAAGACTAAAGCATCGTTCAGAATAAAAGAGTGGATGGCGAAACAGGGATGTGTACGGATACAAAGTTCCGAGAAAGAGACAGATATATTGGGCCAAGGAAAGTGTTTCAATTACAATTTTTATCACTAATGAAAGTTTGCTTATAATATCAAAGCAAAGTTGCTTTCTGGGTTGGAAGAAAAACTTCTTTTCAAATATAATGTTAAAGATATCAGTACCTAACATAAACAACAGTCACTACCATGATCCACTACGAACTGTCAACAAGCAGATACTGATCTACTTCCTTAGTAGTCTTTACACTGAAACCTGACTACTCAATGAGGCAGGTAAAGAGTCATTTACATACTATGGTGCTAAAGTTTCCTTTTATAAATAGCTTAAGATGTGCTGTCACACAAAACATAAGCCTTACTTATTATCTTTAGGTCCTCCCATATTTCTAGCTTGTTTGAAGGCCTAAAGGAAAAAAAATCAGAAAATAATAATTTGCATAAACAACAGAACTTTGAATTACATGGATCCATATTTCATTTTTAAATTAAAAATACAGAAACACTGAAGAAAAAAAGTCCACAAGATAATTTTTTTAAAAGTATTAATTTCAGGGCTAGAGAGATGGCTCAGCAGTTAAGAGTACTGGTTGCTCTTGCAGAGGACTCAGGTTTGCTTCCCAGTACCCACACGGCAGTAAACAACCATTTGTAACTCCAATTCCAAAGAATTTGATACCCTCTTTTGGCCTCCATAGGCTTGATAGCATGATGCACTAATACATGTGCAGGTAAAACACTCATACACAGAAAAATAACTGTTTAAAAAAAAAGTCTAATTCCTGGGCTGGAGAGATGGTTCAGTGGTTAAGAGCATTGGCTGCTCTTGCAGAGGACCCGGGTTCAGTTCTCAGCACCCACATGGCAGCTAACAACCATCTGTAACTCCAGTTCCAGGGGATCTGATTCCCTCTTCTGACTTCTTCGGGCAGTGCGTGACACTGGTACACTTATGTACATGCAGGCCATATACTCATACTCATAAAATAAAAATAAATAAAATATTTTTTAAAAAGTGTGATTCCAGTAGCCACTGGTAACAACTACTTTCATTGGTATGTTTCCTCTAGTCTTCTCTTTTTCTGAGCACATTCATATAAGTACTAGAAACTAATCAGAAAATCAGGAAAGTTTCTTCCTCCTGCTAATCGTTTTATATACAATCAAGTAGATCCTGTAATCCTCCAAAGGTAAGTAACACTTTTTTGTTGTTTTACAGTATCATTATTAACAGGGAATTTACATACACATATTTGACAAGCAATGGACTGAAAGTATTGCCTATTGCTGTTCAAGGTATCCACCTTTAATCACTGCAGGGCTGTAATTTAGGTTGGCTTTTGAATATTTTTGCATGAACCTACTATTCTTTAATTTCTGACAAGGAAAACTGAGTTCATCCTGTTTAAGGCTTGCTGCAGACATGAAACTACCCATTTCTCTAAGAGTTCTGGCTCCCTGTGGTGGGAAGCATTTGATAAAGAATGCTCATTGCCTCTGGGTAGGTCATTATTTCTAATCTTTTCAGTGTGCAAGGCTGGTGCTATGGCTTGGCTCACTGTACTGTTGGAGGTTGGTGTATTAAAAGCTTAGAAACCAGGATGACACTGTTGGAAGGTAGTGGAACCTTTAAGAGATGGAGTCTAGTGGGAGATCCAAGGTCATTAAAGGTATACCTCTAGGGGATTTGGGACACTGGCCCATGTGGCATTATTCTTTTCGCTTCTTGGCTGTTAGGTGACAGTTTGCTACATACACCATGCCCTGCCACTGCCATCAGAGACCCATTGCAGATCTGCCTGATCTTGAACTGAAACCTCCAAATTATGAACCAAAATAACCTGTTCTCAGGCATTTTATTATAATAGGGGAAAATGACTAATAAAGCTGGTAAATATGTATAAAGTATTTTTATGTACACGCATTTAAAGACGAAATACACCATGAGTTCATACTAGCATTTTCAATTCAAAGTTATAGTTTTTTACATAATTTCATTTATCTTACACATTTGTTTTATTTATTTATTTAATTTTTTTTGGTCTTTTTAAGACAGGGTCTCCCTGTAGCCCCAGCTGGCCTGGATTCACTATGGAGACCATGCTGGCCTCCAACTAACAGAGATCTGCCTGCCTCTGCCTTAAAGGCGTGCGCCACCACGCCTGGCTACATTTGTTTTATTTTGCCCACACTAGAAACCTGTGAAAACAAGATAATTATTCATTTATTTCATCCCTCAGTTCAAGCACAATAGTTTTAAAATAGCATTGCATGGTTCAAAAGGGGTAGAGTTTTTGCTTTTTATGTTCTGTGTGTCAGAGGGGCATATGTTCCATTAGAGATATTCAGTGGAATTTCTGTTTTAAAGTCACTTGGCATAGTTTCTGTCTTTGTACTTATACCACCAACTAGACAAACATTTAGATTCATTTATTTAGCTATAAATATTTAGATATCACTTTAAAGATTATAGTTTTATAATTATGTAAAATATTTACATAGTTATAAAGTCAACCTTGTATACTGAAAATCATGTTTCTATCCTCCTTTATTCTTTCCTTTATTAATAGATAATTAAAATATGCTTTCACATTGTACTGCATTATTTTATATAAGCAAGCAGGTATTATTCAATATATTCAATCTGCACCTTAAATAAATGCATAATTTTTATTTACTTAAAAACAATACATTCTGGAGAGTAGGCCACAGTAGTATACAGGGATTACTCATTTAAAAAAACATTTTGAGCTAGATGACACA
This sequence comes from Nannospalax galili, assembly GCF_000622305.1. Lineage (NCBI taxonomy): Eukaryota > Metazoa > Chordata > Mammalia > Rodentia > Spalacidae > Nannospalax > Nannospalax galili. The sequence goes on from NW_008335281.1 coordinate 1,500,470, forward strand.
ATGGGTAAAGGTACCTGCTCCAAGCCTATTGACCTTGAGTGCAATCCCCCGGACCCACATGGTGAAAGCAGAGAAATGACTCCCTAAAGTTGTCATCTGACCTCCACACAGGTGTCCTCTCCATACAGGTTAAGTCCCCTCCAACACAAAATAAATAAATAAAATGCAATGACAATAATAAAATAAAAATAAAGTGTTTTAACTGCAGTGTAGCATTTGACTATATGCCTGTATTATTTAGATAAAATTCAGTGTTTTCCAGAGCACTTATGTGAAAGGACCTGTGTTTTTTCCTTCATTTTCAATTTGTTATAAATATTTTTGTAAAACATAATAAACATGATTTACTAATAAAGTTAAGAAATAAAGTTAAAAACCACAAAGATACACAAAATACTATTTATATAGAAAGAATATTTACAAATATTCTTTATTATAAGCTATTATTGTGATTATGGGACACACCAGCTTACCATCTCTCTCAGCCAATGAGCAGATTCTAGAGCTACAGTTACCCTTTCCCAATAGCACAGGTTCAGCAGGTATGTGGAGCAGATCCTCCTACAAGGTATTGCTGACTACTTAATCATACCTAATGTCAATGCTGAGTGCCATATTTACTCTCTCCTCCTCCTCTTTGAATTTTGGTAGTGTTGGAAGATCGAACCCAAGGCCCTGTGCATGCTAGGCAAGTAGTCTACCAGTAAGTACAATATTTATTCTGACTAAACTGAGAGCTGACCACGATTCAAAGGTGAGGTATTTTGTCTTTTTTTTTTTTTTTCTGGAGCTGAGGACCGAACTCAGGGCCTTGCGCTTGCTAGGCAAGTGCTCTACCACTGAGCTAAATCCCCAATCCCAAGTGGTGAGGGATTTTAGTACAAGTAAATCACATTGTCCTTGGAAAATTTTCAAAGTGTGAAATAAAAAAAGTGACAACTCAAATTTTAATATAGGAATTTTACTTAGTATCAGCAATCTGTAAAAGGGCAAACTGGGGTAATAGAATTGAAATTGTATTTGCTGAAATTGTATTTCAATTGGGGCAACTTTGGTGGGTGAGAACAGTGACAGCAACCAGTGAGAGCCTCTGTATTGACAATCATCATAATTAGACTCTGAGGTAGACTAGATTAAAAAATATTGACCTGAGGGTTCATGTAGCTCACTAGTAGACTACTTGCCTACCATTTATGCGTTCCTGGTTTAGACTCCAAGGCTCACAAACAATTCACACACACGCACACACACACACACACACACACACACACACACACACAGAGAGAGAGATACATATATCTGAATATGCATATATATAATGATATTTTTAAAGAAATTCTGACTTAAATGATATAGGACAGGGAAAAATGCTTTCAAGTTAATACAGGTAGGTCTTTTAGTGTCTCTGAAATGTCTGTTTGAGACCTAAGTCAACTCTTGCAGTGAGTCTCTTCTGCTCTTGGTGGTTAAGATTCTCCGCCATCGAGGCTTTACTGCCACTGTCATCTTCAATTAAAAACAGTGACGACTGTTTATGAACCTGACAAAATAAGACTATGAGATCATCTATCTCTTATCAGTTATTAACAAATTAATTTAAAAACAAAATGAATGTGCTTGAAAAGTTTATATGAAAGTTGACTGAATTCTAATACAAAGACAATCATAAAATTGTAGGCCATGTTTAATCACATTTTAATAGCTCAAGTCCTTTCTTATACACGTTTTCCATAGTGGGCATATCTTGCAGTTTGAAAAGTAGTAAATTCAAAACAAAAGAAAGAAAACTAAGATATTTAAATATAAGCAGTGAGAGAGGATAACTGAGACCCATCTTAAATGCCAAAATTTAACAAATTCTCCTCCTTGTGTACTGAATAAGATATTTTTTTAAAGTTATCCAGTTGATCTTCAAAAATCAATCTTTTAGTGTTTTTGGTTTGTTTTACCATGGCATTAACATGATTGAACTGTAATTTAGTCAGTCTATTTCTTCTTTTTGCTCTGAGTTCAATGCCTTAAACTTAAAGGAACCTTACTAGAATTTTGTGTATCTGTCTGTTTTCTGGTGCTGGAGTCTGAGTTGGGGACTTGAACATGCCAAGCATAGGCTCCACCACTGAGCTTACACCCAGGTCCTATCTGAATTACTGATAACCTTCTGAACATTTAGAACCTATGGCTTTGTAAGAACCAGGTCTGCTGAGGAGGAGGAACGCCACCAGGTTTACTGTCCGTCATTGGGCTGCTTTTTAATAAAAGTGCTGTCTACTTCATGTGCCTTGCCTCTCACAGAAGACTAAAGTTTACGGCAATTAAAATCTATTTTCTGTTCTCTACTTATGTATTTATAAGTAATTAGGTATTTATTTGACTGAGACTAATTTGTTCATAAATATCTTCTTATATAATTATTCAAAGTAATTTATAAACTAAACCTTACATCTGTAAGTAGAGGTTAAATTCAGTCTTCCTCTAAGAATGATGACAATTATGGAAGGAAATATCTCTTGTCACTGGTATTATAATCAGATAAAAGTTCTAACATGCAAGTCTATTGTTATTTTTGGAAATATTCTCTGAATAATAGAAAACATTTAAAAGAGGTATGTAGCTCAGTGGTAAAGTGCTTGCCTTGCATGTGTGAGATCCTGGGTCCAATGTAGAACATCACAAAAGAAACTAAAAGAAATTTTCAAGTTTGTTGTTTAACTTGTTTGATCACTAAGTTTCTGTTTGCAAACTGGAGATGGCACTATCTGTCTCACAGTGAATTTATGAAAGCATAAATGGGAGCATGTGTGTGCAGAAGGTACCCAGCACTGGGGTTGGTGCAGACTCTAGGAACAGTATGTCTTTCCTCCTAACTACTCGAGGTCAGATTATAAGTCAAGCCAATATTTCAGTAAGATCACATGATTAAAGATTTACTTGGTTTGCGAGATGTAACCCAGTGGTAGAGCATATGGTTGGCATGTTATGAATCCCTGGATTTGATCCCTAGCAACACACACACACACACACACACACACACACACACACACACACACGCACACACACACACCCAGTCACACAAAAGTTACTCTTCTCATCAAAGAAGCAGCCATTTGTTTCTGGAAATATTCTCAAACTAACAGAGAATTATAGAATAAAATTACATGCCATATATGAGGGCAGATATGTGGAATGCTTGTGAACTGCCATAATAATTTATTTAGTATTATATTTGTATATCATTTTGTTAGTGACATAATGTAAATTTATGTGCCCTATTACACTGTAAACGCTATGAGAAGGGCAATACTGAACATGAATTTTGTTAGTTTCACAATTCTGGTATAGAAATACATTCCATAAGCACTAAATAATTAAACTGCTGAATAATGTTAAAATGTTAAAAGATATTTATATAAAACACACACATACATATTGTTGTCCTAAGTATTTAATGAGACAGAGCTTAAGAAAATAAAATATAGATTCATAT
>NW_008335281.1:1504037-1509526 GCF_000622305.1 Nannospalax galili
CACATTCCATGAATAAAAAATATTGTAGCTTACACTTACCTATTTTTTAACAAAGCTGTTAGACTCTCAGAATTGAGCTGCTGCATTAAGGCCTCTCTCAGTGTTGGAAGCATGGACAGCACTATAACATAAACAGGAAAGAAAGAAGGTATGAATGATATGACCATAGCCAGCTATGCATATGGACTCCAGCTCTATGATAATACTAGCAGCTAGCAAGACAGGAGGAAATGGCCAGCCAGAGAATTCCAATTACTATTATTAATTATATGTCATTATGCGCTAATAAATCACTTATTTGCTTATGTTATCACAATAAAATTATGCATATACCATGATCACAGCATTGTAAACAAGTACATGCAGAAGAAAGAATGAAAGACTTATTCCCAGCTACATAGTGGTGGTCTCTGGACTATGGATTATGGATGGCTCTTTTTCCTTCTTTTCTATACTCTCCAAATTTTTAATGTAAGTTTATTTCCAAGGTAATGAAAATGATCAAAGCCAATATTTTATACTAACTTACACGTTTTACTTCATATTTAATTTCTAATTATAGAAAAATGTTATTAAATACTACAAAGGGTTGCATATTTATTACAATCCACACAGAAGTACATTCATCTAAGCACTAAGTGCTCCTGAGTTCGGGCTTTGCTAATAGCTACCATGTGTCTGTCACTCCCAGGAATGATATGAAGATCAAATGAGATAGAGAACTCTGAAAGTCTCCACAGAAGTCATAGGACGTGCTCTGTGTCTTACAGATGGCATAGGGAATGCCAGAGAAATGCACATACAGAAATTAAGAGGAGTTTCCAGCACTAAATAATGATAAAAATAAAAATACCAAAAGATCATAAATGCCGCCTCCTAAAAGGTAGAACTTTAGTATGACTTTTTTTAATGAGGCAAGAAAATCTATACTTACATAGAAAAAACAGGATTTAATCTACTCAATATTTTATTTTTATTAATTCTTTGAGAGCTTCATACAAGCTCTGTGTTTTGATTATATTTCCCTTTCCCCCAACTCTCCCAGATCTACCCCTATGTCCCTATTCCTTCATGTTTTCCTTCTTTTTATTGCCCCCATCAAGACCAGTTTGTGTTGCCCAAATACTTCTGAGTGTGGAATCAGCCCAGGAGTGTGGGCAGCCTAACAGGGGCCACATCCTTAAGGAAAACCAACTTCTCCCAGCAACTGTCATGTGCCAAAAGCTCCTTAGTTAGGGGGATTCATGCCCACCTTCTCTTCATGCTGGGATTTTGTCTGGCTTGAGCGTGAGCAGGTCTTGTACATGTTCTCCCAATTTTATTTTAATTTATACTGTAGCTTCAGCAAGTTTCTTCAAGCTGCATTTTAAAATCTCCTTGTGTTATTAAGACTATTACTTAAAGAAATAGCTCAGAAGCAAAGTAGATGGTAGCCTGGCTCAGTGCATTTGGCATATATGTCTACTCTATACATAATCCAGTTAGTCCTCTGCACCAGCAGATTGTGCACCTGCAGATTCAACCAACTGCAAAACTGTGACTGTAGCAAACGTGTACAAGATGTTTTTCTTGCCATTATTCCCTGAACACCCCAATATCCATGACTAACAATGAATAACATAGTGTAGGGACTCTAAAGATGATCTGAAGCACACAGGAGGGTGCCTACAGGTTATCGAAAATACTATGCCATTTAATAGTAAACAGCTGAACATCTCAGATTTTTGGAGCCAATTCAAGTGTAGCTTACCTTGCAAAGAACAAAAAAAGGCCAATGTGCTACACTCAGAAAAAGGAGTGAGTGGGGAACTGGGTTAAAGACCCTGGGGTAAAATGACTTGAAGAGTCTCTGATAATTCTACTCTCCTCTAGTCATCCGTATTAACATTGAACAAATATGTTCCTGTATCTAGCTGAATACAGTATTCCTGTTTTCAGTCATCTGTTCTCCATGCTAACATTTGGGTTTTTTTGGTCTTTTTGAGACAGTGTTTCTCTGTAGCCCCAGCTGTCCTGGAACTCACTATGTAGACCAGGCTGGCCTCTAACTCACAAAGATCCACCTGCCTCTGCCTCCCAAGTGCTGGGATTAAAGGCGTGTGCCACCACGCCCGGTCATGCTAACATTTTAAATCCACATTTGAATCACAGGAAAATCTTGCAGACTTGAATCTGTGAGAAATTGGGCAAATTAATCGCTCTGCACCTCAGTTTTCTCATCTATAAATGGAAGATAACACAAGATCTACCTTATAGGACTGCTGTGAGGATTGAGACATGTAAAACATTTAGAATAGCACTAATTGCCTCAGGGAAATGCAGTGTTAGCTACTACTCTTACTCTTATCTGGTTCCTTATGGCACAATGTAGTTTGTAAGCATCTTCTAAACATGCGAGAGGCAGAAATGGACCTGTATTCTGACTGCTGCACATATGCTGTCATCTTATCTGAACCATGCAGTTCACATACCATGTTTTTGTTCATAAGTTTATGTTCAATTAGAATTTCTGAACTTTATTCATATATCTTGCTTCCAAACAAATCTGGACAATTCTGTTTGTACAACTGACTCTTCATACAGAATAATTCATTTATCACAAAGTAAGACAAAAAGAGTATTTTATGTCCTGAAACTTCATTAGTGATGTCAGCTATAAGCATTATGTTATGTATAAATTTAATAAGCATCTCTCCTAGATGTTCAGTGAATTCATGAAGATAAAGACAAAGGGCAAAACATGGAGGCATTCTGTTATAACATTCAAGGTGAAGCTAACTTCTTAGTGTGATAACCAAAAGTAGTGAGTTCCTCTAGTACATCCACTAGCATTCTAGGACAGAACTTAATCATGTTATTTGTAGCCTTATTATAAATAAATATGAAAGTTAGTTTGCCAAGTTTTTTCTTTGAAACCTGTATTTACTTCCCAGTGATCACAATCTGCTTTTTAAAAGCATATAGCCTGCTATCTGTTCACAGAGGGTTGTGAGGGCCATAGGCATGCGCCAGCTGTACCATCTGCTGACAGCTGTAGAGTTGGCCAACAGATCTGTTACTATGTCTGTAATGTCCTGACCAGTGACTGCTCAGGTAGGAACTCCTTTACTAGGGAACTTGTGGTCTACAGGCTTTCCTTGACTAGCCTCACTCCCGCTGTTCTTCCTCATGGGCATTTCCCCCAAGAAATCTCTCACCCACCTTACCGTCTCACTATTTGCCTCTTGGGGGAACCAAACTGACATAGGATTCATGTCAAACAGAGAAAGATATTAACCCTCAAAAGTGACCTTTTCTACTTTATGAAGATCTATGTAACAATCAGAAACAGACTATTATATTCTCTAAAAATTCACTGAAACAGCCTTAGTAGCACCTGTATGTTGAATGCCAATGTAAATGTAAAGCATCATGCAATCTTTAAAGTCATCATTTGCTGAGTATTCCTGCGCCAAGGACTATCTCATAATACACAAACCATATTCTTGTTTTGCCTGCCTTCCTTCCTTCCTTCCTTCCTTCTTCTTCTTCTTTTTTTTTTTTTTTTTAAATAAGGTCTTGCTATGTTGCCTTGGCTGACCTGCTGGAACTCACTATGTAGACTAGACTATCTTTGAACTTGCAACAATCCTGCCTAAGCCTCCCAAGTGCTGGCATTAGGAATGTATTTCTACATCCAGTTTATGCTGTGCGATAGAGCAACCCAGACCTCTGTGCATGCTAGGCAAGCACTCTATCAACTGAGCTACACAGCTAGCCTTTCACAAACCATTTCTGAAGTGGGTTTTCTGATGTTAATTTTTTTAGAAAGAGCTGAGATTTGGATTAGTTGAAAGAACATAGATGATACAAGTCAAACTAGAAACCAGACAAGACCAGAACCTGTGCTCCTCACCGTGCCACATCAGAGTTAGTATCATATACAGTATTTCTGATTACCCTGTTTCACAAGACGGAGGCATTTGGCTGGGTGTGATTACTTCAAATATTAAAACTCACACTTCAGCTGTGAACGTATCTTTTCCTCTTTTTGATCTTAGCTTTTCTACCCGTGAAGTGAGGCAAATGAGCTAACAATAATGTCCTTTCAATTCTAGAGAAAAATTCTACTTATAAAACTGAACAGGGAGCACTTAGCTTTGTAAACTCTCTCTAAATAAATTATCCTTGAAAGAAATGTTAGAGAAAAGATTAATTTTTAAATGGTAAAAAGAATAACAGGCTTGACACAGATTTGAGAAGTCATTTTTCAAGGTCTACGTCAGTTAGAACACCACCTTGTTCTCTTGGAACGAGCTGGCTGATTTTGTTGTGGCATGCTCCCAGTAGGGTTCTAGCTCGGGCAGTTATGTTATTACCATTAATTAACAGTGATTGAGCAGACACTATTGTGTAACACTTAACAGGCCTGCAGTTCCCGACTGTAAATTTAACAAACTTATACTCACTGTTGTGACCTAGACGGCCTGTGGGTCAAGCCTACCTCTGAAGCTCTTTCCTACCACCTATCCATTCCTCGCTAGCTCCATGGCCTTTTTGCTATTTATCTAACATCTATGCTTGTTCTGACCTCCGCTATATGTGGTAGGTTTCTCCACACATGCTGCGTCATCAGAGAGGTCCCACCTCCCAATCACACTCTCTGAAGAGGCAACCTACTCCTCAAAGCTTCATTCTCCTCATAGAATCCACCACTACCTAACGTTATTTACTTGCTGTGTATCATCTTTTCACCAGAATATAAACTCAAAAGGGCAGGGAATTTGTTTACTGTCTGCTTCCTACATGGTAAGCACTGTAAGTATTTCCTGAATGAATAAATAAAGTGAATAAGTATTTACATTGATTCTAATATAATTCTTAATATGTATTTCTGTTAATAGAAATATGGGTTAGATTCAGCATTCTTTCTTTGTCTTTTCCTATAAATTGGGTTCTGGATATATGTGAATTAATACAAACCAACAAGTTTATACAAAGATACTTCTCTTTGCTTTACCTGTCATATTGCAAGTCCTCTGATTACTTTCAAAATGATACTGTCGTCGAGCCTGGGCAATGTATTCTGCAGCCTCCCTTTCTTGTATTTCTCTAATTTTCTTCTGTCCATATTTCCCCAGGATATATACTCCTAAAATCATTTAAAAAATTAAGTAGTATGTTAATTAAGAGTGCTAAAAATCCAAAACAGTATTTTTAACCTGTTTGACTGGATTATAAGGCTTGTATTAAGGAAATGCTAAAAATTACAATTTAAAAAAATAAGCATCGAGTGTCGTGGCGCACACCTTTAATCTTAGCACTTGGGAGGCAGAGGCAGACGGATCTCTGTGAGTTCAAGGCCAGCATGGTCTACATAGTGAGTTCCAGGACAGCTGGGGCTACAGGGAGACCCTGTCTCAAAAAGACCCCCCCAAAAATGCATTAAAGAACTGAATAGGAAAAAAGAAAAGGAAAAGGACAAAGAGATTAGAATTGTTTAACTTTTT
>NW_008335281.1:1509760-1519296 GCF_000622305.1 Nannospalax galili
ATAGTGAGTTCCAGGACAGCTGGGGCTACAGGGAGACCCTGTCTCAAAAAGACCCCCCCAAAAATGCATTAAAGAACTGAATAGGAAAAAAGAAAAGGAAAAGGACAAAGAGATTAGAATTGTTTAACTTTTTAAAGTTTATTTCTACATCTATACAATGTATTTTGATATAGTCAATAACAGAAGAGATGGCTGGCCAGCAGACAGGAAGCAGAAAGTAATTAAATATGGAAAGACTGGGAGCACTTTGAACAGGTAACTGGAGATATTCCAAATGTCCAACAATAGAGAATTATTTAAATAAATCATGATCTGTTCACATAGGGAATCATGCAGCTATTAAAAACCACATTGCTTGATAGTTAATGACACAAGGAAATATCTAGCCAGTAGGTGATAAAAGAGGGTCCTGGAAGTTTTAATTTTAGTGGAATAAACAGAAAAACACATGGATTTTAACGTAGAATATATGATAACCAATGATAATTGGGATCTTCTCATTTCTGTTTGCGTCTATGTCTTTTCATCAATGAATGCATACTTTAAAAACTGTATGATAAAAACTATAAAAGAAAGAACAAAAGAAAGGTCTGTAGGTCAGGAAGACATATAATCATGCATCCATGTATTAGAAAAAAATCTCTGAGAATGAAATTTAGACCATCTAAAAACTACTAACAAAAAGAGAGGAAGAGGGTGTTACAATATTCATAGCAGTCTGAAAATACAGGCAGTGTCCCATGGTCTTTAGCACACTTACGCATAGACAGTATAATACAAATGTGGACATTTCTGTCTATATCCAGGGTGGGGCATCAGTTTTCCTAACTGGGAATATAAACACTCCAGTGTTAACATTTGATCAAGATAATACCTGAAGTCTTTCTCTGCCTTTTAAATTTTTGACAGTTCCATGCATGTATATGATGTGATCACACTCATTACTATTATCCACTCTTACTTCCTCCCTCTCCTGCTGATCCCCATTTTCTCCCCAACTAGACCCCATAGCGATGTCTTATGTTTTATAATAACCCTTTTCTCTGATTAGCATCAAATATTTTGTTAATTAGTACAAGAGCAGAACTGGATCTTCACAGAATAAATTAGCAAGTGTTCAAGATACTGGATTAGCTGAAATGTTTTTAGTAATATTTCTATGAACTTGAATACAAGGCCCTATCAAGTCCTTTGCCTTTAGGGATGGCTGGGCTTGGAACCCTGAGGATCCAGGGTATTCTCCGAGTCAAAGGCCTACAGACATAATGTTGTTGTTTCAGGTAAATGGTTTTCAAGTGCATAGTTTTATTTATTAATTTTTTAATGTGTATTAGTGTTTTGCCTGCAAGGATGTAAGTGCACCTGTGTCATGCAATTCCTGTGAAAGCCAGAAGAAGGGGCCAGATCCCCTGGAACTGGAGTTAAAGACAGTTGCTAGCTGCCATATGGGTGCTGGGAACTGAACCTGGGTCCTCTGGAAGAGCAGCCAGTGCTCTTAACCACTGAGCCAACTCTCTAGCCCCCTTAGGTACATAGTTTTGTGACAGTACCAAAGAAAGCTAGAATTCAATGAGCTTATGGAATAGGTTGTGTCTACTGTTTCATCTTTGCTTGCTAACAGATGTTTATGTGTGCCAGAACTTGATTTTATTATAACCTGGAAACAAGGCTATACAGGATCAACTATTTCTCACTCATCTCCACTAGCTGAGGTTTACAAGCAAGGAAAGAGCAGTCCTCAAAGGAAGTACATACTGAACTATTTTCACTAAGACAGATGTTGCAGATGAGCTACTAAGGTGTTGTATAGTCTCAAAGAGCTCAGTAACATGATGTGCTAACTAGAAATAGTGTGTGGCTACTGCTGTCACTATGCAAACAAATATATGGATTCTAATCATGCTTAAAGAGCAAATGAAAATTCATCAATGCTCTTGAATGGCTACTTTTTCCATAATCCATCATATTATGGCTACGCTGCAATAATACAAAGAGAATGAACTGGGCATGGTAGCTCAAGCCTGTGATTCTACAACTTGGAAGGCTGAAGCAGGAGGATCACCAATTTGAGGGCAGACTGGATTACACAGTCAGAAGCTATTCTCCTTCCCCTCAAAACACAGCAAGAGAATGAAGAAACTGACTTATATTTCACAAAGTAATCCTGGCAGGTGATTCTGGCATAACGAGTTCTGAATGAATTGCTTGTATCTTATCTCTGTAACAGACTCCTAGGAGTTACAAAATGACTGTTCTCGCTCAAGTTATTTCATAAACTGAAACAATGAAGTGACACCCTTTGTAAAGATGAGAATTTTTCTGAAATAATAGTAATTTCGATTGTGAGGTATATTTTCTTGGGAAGATGTCTATCTTTCATCAGACTCAACAAGCATGACAAAACATTTTAGGAGCTACTATGTTTGCCTGGTAAATGTAGTATCTTCTATTTAAAGCTAAATATAAAAATGATTTGTTACAGGTTGACTTGTGTCCACTCCTGATCATTCCACAAATTAATATATTGAAATCCCAGTACCTTAGAATGTGACCTAGATTGGAGAGAAGTAATTTTGTAACAGAAGTAATCAAATTATAAAGTTAGGTCAATAAGGTGGGTCCTAAACCAACATGACCAGTGTCCTGATAAGAAGATGAAATTTGGACAGAGATATGTACAGAGGGGACTCTTTGAAGGTTCCCAGTAGCTTGCAGTGGTCATTTAGTGATCAGTACTCTGTGCTGTGGAAGACAGTGTGAAACCAGAGATGACCATCAAAGGGCACAGTCTAGTACAGATCCCTTACATCAGAAAGAAGAAACAAACCACCGATACCTAGATTGTGGGCTATTAACTTTCAAAATGGTAAGGTAAATTTCTGTTGCTTAAGCTACTCAGTTTGTGGTTCTTCATTCTGGAGTCCTAGCTAAATAATATGTGGAATTAAAGTCCCCAATCCATTCTTCTTCTTCAGTTAGCACCGACGTTCCTATTCAAGGTCTAGTTCACTTAGCCTCCCATGCACGCAATTCATATATTCTGAGTTTGTTAGATTTGTCTATGCAGAAAACATTAATGAGAGTAAGAATAATTAGCTCTATCACACACTCAAGACTGTATACCCTGCATTGGCAGCCTGCATCTTAGGACAGACAACAGGAGGTATTGATGGCTCTGATGCCAAGTTAGGTGACTCTGAGCAGTTTACTTACTCTCTTTTGATCTAAAGATTTTCATGCACAAAATTAAAATTTCTTCTGTAGTTATAACCTTTATAAACAATGAAGACATTTACTAAATATCTCAAAAAATAAATGAAAATGTTCTGAGGTTTCCTTTCATAACATTGCTGATAAAGCAAAATATTTTCCAGCCTTTCTATAATTTACTTGCTTTAAAACCATCTTTTAGTCTTGCCTTCCAGGATAAAAATTCCTACATCACAACTATTTTCACTTTGAAAATAATCAATTAGTACCACTCTCAATTTGACAGATTCCCCAAGTTCTGTTATTTTGATTTTATTTCAGAATTATTTGTGCAATGTTGGGAATTGAATGCAGAGCCTTGCCTATGCTAGGTCAGTGTTATACCACTTAAACACGTCTCCAGCCTAGTATGTAGGTATTCTAGATCTGAAGAGCTGGAATCTGAAGGAAATTATCTGATACTTTAAAAGAATTTTAAGTGCTTTTTTATCCATAGCAAAATCTGAGAAGCACTGACACAGAAGACGCTTCCCACACCATGTATAACGGTGCAATGCAGAAGGCTTTTCATACTTTGTACTTTTATTTATTACCATTTCTACTTTCTAGACTATAGCATGAGTTCCCCCGTCAGGAACTGTGCATTCCTTTGTATTTCCAGAGCCCAGTATAGTGGGAGTAGGCCCTTATTCTTCTAGAAATGCCTGTTGGCACATTTAATTCCAGCACTCAGGAGACAGAGGCAGGTGGATCTCTGTGAGTTTGAGGCTAGCCTGGAATACACAGCGAGTTGCAGTTAACCCAGGACTGCTTAGTGAGACCCTGTTGCCCAAAACAAAACAAAATCAAAATATCAACAACCCAAATTTTTTGTTGAGTGAATGAATAAAAACAAAAATCTGAAGAGGCCAAATATGACACGTTTTAAGATACAACTCAATGTTTTGTGCTTTTAAAAAAAAATCAGCAAGATAATAAGAATCTGGTTGCTTTCTGTTCTGCAACACTTTCTCTTGTGCAATGGTTTTCAAAGTACAGCTTGGGCAGCCCTAGAGACATTTAGAGGATCTGTGAAGTCTGAGCTATTTTTGTAATACTAAAACGTTGTCACTGTCATTCTCCCTTCATGAGTGTACAGGCGAGGAACTCATAGGCTACATGATAGGTAGTATCACAACTGAGTGACTACAGAAAGGGATGAGAATCTAGTTTTTTTCAGTTAAGACAAAGTAAGAGATTTGCAAGATGTAAAACAATGTCACTCTTTTCACCAATTTTGAAAATGTTTTATGTTAATATTCAATAGGTTTATTATTGCTATCTTAGATGAGCTAATAAATACTTTCTAAATATCCTTGCTTTCATTTTCAAAAATGATCACTGTTAATAGATATAGAACATAGGAAGCTCCTGGGAGCGTTGTATCCAAAGGGAGACTTCCTATCAAAAGGTTTGAGAGCCACTGCTCTTGTCCTCTCTCCAAGGGTCAAATTACAAATGGACGTGAAACAATATCTATCCAAAATGCAGAGAAACAGAAATTCCTACTTTAGAAGCCCTGAAACTCACAGTTGTGCTTGGGTATTTTTTTTTCTACCACTAAATGGCCAAACTCCTTTGGATATGCAAGTTAATGCCTCGCTCAGCTTTCAAGACTGTCAAAATGTGCCAGTTCTGGGAAGTTCTTCCTGATTTTTACAACTCCATACATCAGCCATCAATTTTCTCTGTGTTCAACTTTATTATGGTCTTCCATGTTTATTGTTTCTGCATTTATTTTTTCCTTCTTACCACGCCAAAGAATCCATAAAGGTAGAGTGGTGTGGTGTGGAAAAATACTATACACTGGGAACTGACACACTTGGGGTCAAATTCCTGTTTCCTTGTTAGTAACTCAAGCCCTAGGCAAATTTCTTAAATTCTCTGGGCTCTTGTTTTTAATGGGTGACATTAACTACCCTCTGTCATTCCCATCAGATAGAGATCTGTAGATCTTGTTTCTTCAGTCATACTACTTTCAGCAGTATAAGCACCTAATAAATGTTTCTTAACCAACTAAACTAACTCACAATGCAGAAAGACTATGAGCTCCTTACAAAACAAATGCCAGGTATAGTGAAGGTTTTTGTTTTTTTTTTTAAAATACTGATTTCTTTCTTTCTTTTGCTAGAGAGCAAGAGTTTCTATTCCTCTGAACACCTTTTCCTTTTAATTTTTAATTATAAAGCTCTAAGAAGCTTTAAAAAATCTATTACAATATTAAGTACATTCTTTAATTTCCTCTATGATTATGTCTCATCTGCCACTTGGTATTCCATAAACCTGAAGGGGTAGGTTCTTCTTTTGAAATTGCTAAAGAGACAATTTTCCTTCTTTCACTGGGATGAAATATTTTACTTATTCTATTGCACATATATCTTTATCTTTCACAAATTAATGTATTTTGTAGTCTTGGCATAGTTTAAATATACCCGAGAAGAGGCTGAAGATAACAGAAAATACATTATATCCATAAAGGATTCCTGAAAGATGATTAAATTTATATGCATTATCAATTTGTGTTACAACTCAGAAATATGCAGAATACAATCACTATATCAACGACCCTACAGTTTATGACAACAGGATAGTGATAAGAATATTGTATAAAAACTAGAGTTTTTGCAGGGTGTAGTGAAGCACACCATTATTAAGCCCATCACTTAGGAGGCAGAGGCAGGTGGATCTCTTCGAGATCCAGGCCACTCTGGCCTACAGAGAAAGCTCTAGGTCAGCCGGGACTGTAGGGAGACTCTGTTTCAAAAAATATAAAATAAGAAAAATAAGCTGTCTTTCCATTCCTTCCTTAAAATCTCAGAATATGACATGAATGTCACATGAAGACAAAAGGTTTAAGGGTGTGTGTGTGTGTGTGTGTGTGTGTGGTGCTTGAGATGGAATACAGGGCAG
The DNA here is from genome assembly GCF_000622305.1 of Nannospalax galili. Classification (NCBI taxonomy): domain Eukaryota; kingdom Metazoa; phylum Chordata; class Mammalia; order Rodentia; family Spalacidae; genus Nannospalax; species Nannospalax galili. The sequence goes on from NW_008335281.1 coordinate 1,515,920, forward strand.
GCTAGGCAAACACTCTACCACAGAGCTACAACCCCAGGATCAAGATTTTTTTTTTTCTTATCTGTCTCTAAAAATCTCTCAGCCCAGTGAACTCAAATAAATCACATAATGGGCAATGAACACAATCTTGACAACCCTAAGAAGACTGCAAAACAAGACAATCCTAAGCATACTGAATAATTTGTACTTTAAAATGCCAGATTCGGAGCTAAATATTTTGCTTTTCTTTATCTAGTGTATATCCTATAGCCCTTCAGTGCAACGTGCTGTTTTCAACTTTCAAGTTAACTTTAAGCATCAAAGTGCAGGCTTTAGCTACCTCTCCTAGAGTTTTAGGAAACACTTGGAAAGGGCTGACAGCCAAAGCACTGGTGGTACCAAAAAGAAATGAAGAAATCTCACAGGAAAACAACAGAAGAAGGCATGAATCTATAGAATGGTGCACTGAAAAATAAACGTCATTGTGGTAGGTTTCTCAGGGCCCCTGGGGAAAAAAAGGGGGAGGGGGAAGGAAAGAAACAAGAAGAGGGCCAAAGGACACAGACGGGAGGGAGAGGTGGAAGAACCAAACGGGTTCCCAGAGTTCGACGGTTGAACGAATATCCTGTAGCTACTATCCGGGACTTATTTGTCGGCCCTCCCTATTTGAGAACTCATTTCTCTGCCATCTCTTTCCCCCAAGGTCCCTTTCCAAAGCACGTTGTCACTCACCTCCAAGGACTGTGCCCAGAAAGATGCATTTCTTTTTGTGACGTTTCAGAAAATTCCACGTTGACCTGAGCATATTCAGGTCCTGGGGGTGTGCGCTGCCGAGGAGCGGGGCTGTCTCACCAGGAGCCGTCTTAATTCACCCAGGGCCGACGGAAGCGTGTCCTCGCAGTAGTGGCTCTCGGCGACTTTCCGCAGAGGCTGTCAGCAGAGCGGGAAGGGGGCGTGGACTACATCCCTGCAGCTGCGCTTTCTGCCTCCGCCGATCCACTGCTCACTGGTCCGGGGTGCCCGGGTCCGTCCACAAATAGCTCCCGGTGCGTCACCTTTTAGAGTCCTCCTGGAAGCAGTGTCCCACTCTCCGCGTTCCGCTGCGGGTTCGTCTCTTGTTCCTCTGCCTGAGTCCCTGAGTGGTGGTGGTATGGAGGTGAGGGTGGCCTCCACTCTGGCTGCGAACGATTCGTGTGTGGTGTCCTCACAGGAGACCGAAAAGTGGATGGAGGAGGCGATGCGCATGGTGAGGACCCCGCGAGGCAGATGCTGCGCGTGGAAACTTTCTCCTGTCCACGGAAACGTGCTCAGCGCGCTTCTCATCACCTTTATCTATTAGGCGTTCAAAACCTCTGGATCGATGGCTTGCTCTATGCTCAGGAAATTTTCTTTAGCCCTATGCGCAGTGGTTGGGGGGTGAAGACGAATACAGAAATTATTACTGTGGAGGATACACTAAAAGCCCTTCAGCCACTATGGGGTTTGTGCTGTCTAAAACCACATTGCTGGTCCCCACTCCCTGAACATATCTAATGAGAGGAAGCTGAAGGTATTTCTGGTAGAGAGACATATGAAAGCGTTTCTCTACACAACCCTCGTCTATCATTCGCTTACTCTTTCTGTGTTACTTTCCTCTGTCCTGGACTTCCTTCCTTCGCTCCGTTTAGGATTGCTGATAATAGAAGGCTCTGATCAGATCTGCGTATTTTCTGAGTTTTACCCATATTGATGTGTGCCAATGAACTCCAGTAGGATAAAAATTTTCATGGCATCTTTATACAGAGTACTTTATACACAGTAGTCTTCCGGACTTAACACAGTAGTCTTCCGGATTTGTGTACTTAACACAAATCTAGGTGATATAACCTTCTATACACTAAGGCTGTTATATATAATGTTGAGTTATGAAATAACTGTGCTAATAACATTGTGCTACAAAATAGGAAGCTTTGAACGCATATATTACAACCTGTTGCTCCTAGGTGGGAAACTTGTATAGCATGTTACTCTACTGAATACTTTATGCAGTGGTAGGTATTTGTGTATATAGGGATAGAAAAGGTATAGTGAAGATGAATCCAAAATATAAAAAGTGCTATACCTGTATAGAGTACTTGCTATGAATGGAGCTTGCATGATGGGAAGTTGCTATGGGCCAAAGTGAGGTGATCTGTGACTGTGAGGGCATAGGGTGTTGCTATACCTACTGTAGACTTTATAACACTGTGCACTTAAGCTACACTTGAGAAAGAATAAGAGCTTTTGTTCTTGCATAAATTAGCCTTAGTTTCCCTTTCTGTTGTTAAAAGGTGCCTTCCAGCCGGGCATGGTGGCGCACGCCTTTAATCCCAGCACTCGGGAGGCAGAGGCAGGCAGATCTCTGTGAGTTCAAGGCCAGCCTGGTCTACATAGTGAGTTCCAGGACAGCTGGAGCTACAGGGCGACCCTGTCTCAAAAAGACCCCACCCCAAAAAAAGCCTTCCATGGGGTCAACATCATCAGTATCTTCCACTTCTTCATCTTTTCTCTATAGGAGAGTGTTCAGGAGCAATAACTTCCAAGGAACTGACAGCTAGGTCAACAATAACTTCTATCTGGAATACTTCCTGAAGGACCTACCACCGAGGCTGTTTTTCAGTTATCTCCCCCCTTTTTTTCTACGTAGAAGATATACACTGTAAAACAACAAAACTTGCTGTATAGTAAATACATAAATCAGTAACAGTCATTCATTATTGCTAAATTGTATGTACTGTACACAAGTCTATGTGCTTGTATTCAATAGCATCACCACAAAGCTGTGAGTAAAGAATGTAGTGTGCTACTGCATTATAGCTGCATTGTGCTACAAAATAGGAAGCTTCGAACTCCATTAGACTCTTGTTGAACACTGACTCTGTTGTCCACTGTTGACTAAATTGTCCTTATAGCAGGAAATATCTGTACATGAATATAACTGTAATCTATATATGCTCATACAGTTTGTGAATTTGTATATATGCATATACATATAAATAGAAAATGCCCATACATTTTTCATTCCTCTGATGTTGCTGTGAAAAAGATCCATTTCCATTGTTTAGTTTCTTGTCTGGGGTTTTTGGTTTCGTTGTGTGAGTGTGTGTGTGTGTGTGTGTGTGTGTGTGTGTTTGAGAAAGGGTCTTCCTGTAGCAAACTTGGAACTCACTATGTAAAGGAGGCTGACCTTGATCTCCCTGAGACCTGCCTGCTTCTGCCTCACCAGTGCCGGGATTAAATACATGTGCCACCATGTATGGCTTCCTCCTTTCAGTTTTTTAAAGACACAGTCTCACATTTGCAACTCTCCTCCCACCCTTGCAAATGCTGGGATTAAAGGTGTGCTCCACCATGCCCTGCTCAAAAAAAAGGTTTTTAAT
>NW_008335281.1:1519329-1522887 GCF_000622305.1 Nannospalax galili
AAATGTTCTACTGAAAAATCTTTTAGTCTCCTTGTAGTTCCTTGATTCCATAATTTTTTAATTATTACATAATTGTTAATTGAATACATTGTGTTTGGGATTGAAGATTCAGCACTGAACTAATTTTGCTCTATTTTCCTCTTACTAAACTAATATTGCTTACATTATTTCCTCTGCATTTATTCACTATTATAGCCAAGTATTTTTCAGTAGAACATTTATTGTTTCTTTCATTTATGGAGCATTCATTTAAGCTGCTTCTTATATGTTTCCAAAAATGCCCACAGTTTTTTAAAAGTTTGGTTTATGTTCCAACTCAAGAAACACACATATACATATAATTGAAGCAAAAGCACCTCAGAACAGTACTTATCCTTCTTACACACATTTTTTTCCTAGTACTTTTTACTCCTGTTGTGTGCCTTTTGGGGGGGAGATGTATGCAAACACCTACTCATCCTTGATAGAGGACCACCAAAAGAATGATTCCACCAGTGTCAGCTTGGTAGGCCAATGAGTTTATGGGTTACTTACAGGAGTATGGGTGAGGGGTTACTTATAGGAACATGGATGACTCTAAGGCAGCTGCAGCATGGGAAAGTTCCCTGCCCCCAGCATGACTGAGAACTCATGAAGGTTGCATCCCTACCAGAGCTGCAAGACTTGCAGGTAGCTGAACAGGTCTCTCCTCCCCAGCAACTGTTTTCTGATTGTATAACCTTGGGGAGGGATCTGGTGAACTTGTAAGTTTCAGCTTTCTGGGGCTTATAAATTTTGTTTACTTCCTGAGTCTCATGAACCATCCTTCCTGTTTCTAGGAAGGATGTTTCAGTTAAGAGGAATTGCTGTACAATAACTACATGTAAAAAGTCCATTTCCAAATTTATTTCTTCCATTACAGGTTACATATCCTTCTACCTGAAACTTAATAATACATACATATGCATTTCAAAAATGAACTTGTAATTTATGGACTTGTCTTTCCTGTACTCCTTTTATGTTAATTAAATTTCTTCAAGTTGGAGTTAAGGAGTTTCATGTGATATCAAAATTTTACTGTTTCCTTGTATTGGCTATCTATTGCTATAATAAAATGTCTGCGATAATTAATATAACAACAAAGGATTACAGTTTTGGAAGTTCCATGCAGGCAGTTGACATACAATCAAGAGCAGGGCAAGCCACATTTATGTCTGCATGGGTGAGAGATCGAGGTCAAATGACTCCCAGTGGTGGGAAACCAGAATTTTGGTTTTTTCTGTTTTTTTTTTTTTTCTTTTTATTTTATTTTATTTTATTTTATTTCATTTCATTTCATTTCATTTCATTTCTGAGCATATTGCCTGCATGTATCTGAGTGCACTCATGTCATGCAATGCCCACAGAGGTCAGAAGAGGATGTTAGATTCCCCTGGTACTGGAGTTACAGACAGTTGTTAGCTGCCTTGTGGGTGCTGGGAACTGAACCTGGGTCCTCTGTAAGAGCAGCCAGTGCTCTTAACTGCTGAGCCATCTTTCCAGCCTGTCTTCTGTTTATTTTTATGAGCTTTGCTTAAAGTGTTCATCTGTGAAGCTTGCTTAGATGATATTTTTAGAGATACTACCGCAGGGGTCTCATACTGGTTTAAAGACAGCTAAGTTTAGTCAGTATTGAAATTTCTGTGTTGTGTGTCAGGTGTGCTTTCTTTCTATCCTATATTTGGGGTCTTTATATTCCTTTAAGCATCTTGCACTATTATCTTCATCCATCTACCTCTGCACTGTTCTCTGCCTAGATCTCTAGACTAAATAGCTCAATCCTTTTACTACATTTGATGTGCACCTGGGCAAGTCACTTCATTTAAGTAACTTTACTTTCTCATTGAAATAAGGTAGTTGAACTCCAAAGGAGTTTTAAAAATATCCTGGCCTTCACACTTTTATCTCTTAATTGGAATTTAAACACCCATAATTACATAGTTTACTTCCTTCACAGGGTTAAGGAGGCCCTTGACAGCTGCTTTTTTGGGTTTAAGTCCTGGAAGATAGATGCATTGACCCAAAGGCATGGTGGCACACATCTTTAATCCCAGAACTTGGGAGGCAGAGGCAGGTGGATCTTTGTGAGTTTGAGGCCAGCCTGGTCTACATAGTGAGTTCCAGGGCAGCTGGGGCTACAGAGAGAACCTGTCTCAAAAAGACAAAAGAAAAAAATTTAATTTTGTTTGCTCTCACAGAGATCCACATCTCTATGCCTTAAAGGTACTGCTGAGTAGACCTCCGTTGTGTAAATGTACCATATTTTTATTATCTACCGGTCAGTTAGCTATTGTGAAAAGAGCAGCAACAAACATGGATGTACAAGTATCTCTGCAATGCGATGATTTCTTTGGGTATATGCCAGGGACTGGTATATACAACTGAGTCAAATGGTAGGTTCATTTTTACTTTTTTAGGGTTTCTCCGCACTGCTTTCCATAGAGGTTGTACAAGTTTACAATCCCACCAGCAGTGGATGTGTGTTCCGCTTTCCCCACATCCTCTTTATCATTTGGTTTCATTTGTTCTCTTTATCTTAGCTAGTCTGACTAGGGTAAGATGAAATCTTAAAGTGGTTTTAATTTGCATTTCCATAATTACTAATGATGTTGAACACCTTTTAAGATGCTTCTTAGTCATCTTTATTTCTTCTTTTGAGAATTATCTGTTCAGCTCCTTAGCCCATCTTTAAATTAAGTTACTTCCTTTCTTAAGTCTTTGTTTTTTGAGTTCTTTGTATATACTGGATGTTACACCTCTGTCAGATGTGTCGCTGGTGGGTTTTCTCTTCACTTCATTGGTTGCTTCTTTTGATGTACAGAAGCTTTTTAGTTTAATGAGGTCCCATTTGTTGATTCTTAACCTTGTTTCCTGAGCAATTGATGTCCGGTCCAGTTTAGAAAATCCTTTCCTACACCTATATCTTGTAGGTTATTGCCAATGTTTTCCTCTAACAGTTTCAGAGTTTCAGGCTTTACGTTGAGGTCTTTGATCCATTTGGAGTCGACTTCTGTGCAGGGTGAAAGATAGGGGTTTAGTTTCATTCTTCTGTAGGTGGAGATCCAGTTTTGCCAGCACCATTTGCTGAACATGCTGTTTTTCCTCCAGTGAATGTTCTTGGCCCCTTTGTCAAATATCTGGAGGCTGAAATCACACAGATCTTCAATTTTGTTCCATTGATCTACAGGTCTATTTTCATGCCAGTACCATGTTGTTTTTATGACTATACCTCTGTAATGCAGTTTCAAGTCTGGTATAGTATACAAGGTCTTTTGTGCTTCCATATGAATCTTAGGATGGTTTTTCCCAATTCTGTGAAGAATGTCATGGGGATTTTGACTGGAATTGCATTGAGTCTATAAATGGCTTTTGGTAGGATGGTCATTTTCACAATATTAATTATTCCAATCCAAAAGATAGGAAATCCTTCCATCTTCTTATGTCTTCCTTAATATCTTTCTTTAAAGATTTAAAAATTTAACTGTAGAGGTCTTTAATGCCTTTGGTCAGGTTTATTTCCAGGTATTTTATTTTTTTTGT
>NW_008335281.1:1522988-1551330 GCF_000622305.1 Nannospalax galili
CAGTTGTTAATCATTTCTAGGAGTTCTCTGGTAGATTCTTAGGTATAATATCATATCATCTGCAAAAAGGGACAATTTGATCCCTTTTGTTCCAATTATTATTCCTTAATTTCCTTTTCTTGTCTTAATGCTCTTGCAGGAGTTTCAAGCACTGTGTTAAAAAGGAGTGGAAATAGTGGAGAGCCTTGTCTGGTCCTGATTTTAATGGGAATGCTTCCAGTTTTTCTCCATTTAGAATTATGTTGGCTGTGGGTTTGTTTTGTGGCTTTAATTATGTTGAGGTTTGTTCCCTCCACTCCAAATCCCTCTAGAACTTTGAACATAAATGCATGTTGAATTTTGTCAAAGGCCTTCTCTGCATCTATTGAGATGACCATGTAGTTCTTGTCTTTGAGTCCATTTATATGATTTATGATGTTTATTGACTTAATGTATATTAAACCATCCCTGCATCTCTGGGATAAAGCCGACTTGATCATGGTGGATGATCTTTTTTGATGTGTGTCTTTGTCTTTTGACTGGGGAGTTCAGTCTTTTGATATTTTAAGTTATTAATAAAAGATGTGTATTGATTCCTGTCGTTTTGATTTCTGTTCACATTCTTGGTGTAGCTGTGCATTTCCATAGTTATACCTTCATTAAGTTTCTTTCCATAACCCCTTGGGTATAGTTGTTCCTTTATTCAGTTCTTTGTATTACTTCAAGAACTCTCTGAAGGGCTGGTTTAGGGCTGGTTTTGTGGTCATGAATTCTTTCAGCTTATTTATGTCATGGAAAAATTTTCTTTCCCCTTCAACTATAATAGACATTTTGGCTGGGTAAAGTAATCTGGGTTGTCATCTGTGGTCATTTAGAACTGGGAATACTTTGGTCCAGGCTCTCTGGCTTTCATAGTTTGCACTGAAAAGTCAGCTGTAATTCTGATGTGTTTTTCTTTATATGTGACTTGTTTTTCTTTTGCAACTTTCAGTATTCTCTCTGTTCTGTCCATTTAGTGTTTTTACTATGATGTGCGTGGAGAGTTTCTTTTCTGGTCCTGTCTATTTGATGTTCTCTGTGCTTCTTGTATTTGGATGGGCATGTCTTTCTTTAATTTTGGAAAATTTTCTTCTACAATCCTGTTGAAGATCTGGTCCATACCATTATCCTGAGATGCTTCTCCTTCCTGTATGCCTATGATATGTAAGTTTGACCTTTTTATGGTGTCACACAATTCCTGCATATTCCATTCTTGTGATTTCTTTAAATTTTTCATAATCTTTGCTTGAGTGGTCTAGTTTGTCCACTTTATCTTCCATTCTTGGTACTCTGTTTTCCATTTCGTTCATCCTATTTGTGAGGCTTTCTCCTGTCATTTCTAATTGGCTTACTGAGTGTTTCACTTCCTTCTTCATTTCAGCTTGAACATTCTTCAATGTTTCTCTCTCTTTTCTGAATTCATTCAGAAGTTTATTCCTATCTTCTTTCAGTTCTTTGATTCGTGTGTTCTTTAAATTCATTATTTTCTTTTATCATGCTTTGAATTTCATGTCCTATGTTATCTCTGGGGGGAGGGGGCTCTCATTGTACTCCTCTACAGGACTGTTGGTACTTTGGTAGGGATATAGTATTTGGGTTTTTCATATTATTGTTTTTTTCGTTGTGACTTTGACATGTGGATTTCTTTTGTAGTTTCTGATTCTTGTGTGAGACTCAAGCCTTCCTTTGTTGAGTTTAGGTCTGCTTGTTTTTGTAAACTTTGTGTGCCTTTGTGGTTTACTTGTTGGGCATGAAAAACTGGTTGGTCTAGACTTCAGGTTCTCTATTTTGATTTTATATTGGAGGGGTGATGGCTTTAGTCCTGCTTCTCAGGAGTTCTGACAGAGGCCCAAGTCGGATGAGGATCAGATGGACTCAGGCTTTCTCCTAAGGTCTGGATCCCTCTAGTCAGCAGGCACAGTACAGTTTGGGAGGATTGTTAGGTAGAGGTAGGATTCAGGACTCTCAGGTAGTCAGGGTAGGAGGCTGGTTTCAGGAATCCAGGTTGGAGGTGGGACAGGCAGGGATGAAGGCTGGTCTTAGGTGTGCAAAGGCAAGGTGGGGGAGGGGACAAGCTTTGAGGGCCCTGGGGGACTAGACTGAGGAATTGGGTTTGTCTGGATGTAAAGGATCAGGAAGCAGTGGGGATTTTGGGCCAAGAGGTCTTGGGTGCCAAGAGAAGAAATGGGCCAGTCCAGCTTGCTTTCTTATTATACAATCCAGGACCACCTTCCCAGGGTGGCACCATGCACAGTGGGCAGGACCCTCTCCAATTCACTCAAAAATCAAGAACATGCCCCACAGACATGCCCACAGGCCAGTCGGATAGAGAACATCCCCCAATTGAGGTCCCTCTTCAAGTGTGTGAAGTTGACAACTAAAGCTATGCAGCACAATTGATCCCTTATCAATTTGACACACAAACGCATCACTATTAAACCATAACCTTTCCATTTCTTGTCCCCAAGATCTCATGTTAATATCACAATATAAAACAGTACAACTTTAAAAGTCTCATGGTCCTTAAAAATTCCAGTAGTTTGAAAAATCTCTTAATTGTGGGCTCCTGTGAAATCCAAAACAAGTTACATACTATCTTATTTCAAGAGGGAAGAAGAATCAGGGCACACTTAAGCAAATCCAGAATCCAGCAGTGTAGACATCTGGGTTCACTCACACTCTTCTGGGCTCCACTTCTCTGGTTCTGCCATCCAAGGCACAGTTTGTCTTGTAGGCTCAAGCCAGCTCTACACCACACCTGCTGCTGCCCTTGTTGGTCATCCCAGAGCCCTAACATCTGTTATATCCTGGAATCATCACTGCAACTGAGGCTTTACTTACATCAGTGGTCTCCTTTAACCTCACATGGTACCAAGCCTCAGATTCTCACCATGACCTCTTTAATTCTGCAACTTTGATGCTGCCAAAATCATTACCACCTGTGAACCTCTTATTCATTACCAAGCCTAACATCTGGCTTGAGATGTATAGCCTTGGCCGCCTCTTTGGACCACAAGTTCTGTGTGCTGTGCCCGGGGACATACCTCCCAGATGATTTCACTTCAATGATGCTGGTCTCTTGTTAATCACAGCTGATTCTGCAGCCCCAGCAGACCAGCATCTATTGTCCCAGTAAAGCAAAGGTTTAATCTGTTTTTAATCCAAGATATCACACAGCCTTGATAGACTTTGCTTCCATTGAAACTTCACAAGTCAAGCCTCCATCATCTATACTTCTTTCAGCATTATCTTCCAAGTTCCCAAAGAACAGCTTGCTAAGCTCCAAGCACTCAATAGCTTTTCCAGCCCAGTACTCAAAAAAACATCTATAATGTTTTAAAACACATTATGATCAGGTCTGTCATACTAATACCACATGAGCCTGGTGCCAACTTCTGTTCTAGTTTGCTTTTTTCTATCGCTGTGCTAAAACACTCTGACCAAAACTAACTTAGGGAGGAATGGGTTTATTTCTTCTTACAACTTCCAGGTTACAGTTCATCCCTGAAGGAAGTCGGGGAAGGAACTGAAGCAGAGACTGTAGAAGAGTGCTGCTTACTAGCTTGTTCCTCTGGCCTGTGCTTAGCCTTTTCTCTTATAAAACCCAAACGGAGGATCATCTGCCCATAGTGGGTGGTCAGGATGTGGTCTGAGCCCTCCCACATCTCTCAGCAATCAAGAAAATGCCTCACAGACATGCCCACAGGCCAATCAGATAGAAAAAATTCCCCAATTGAGGTTCTGCCTTCAAGTGTGTCAAGTTGACAACTGAAGCTGTCCAGCACACTGTACAACTTTAAAAAGATTGTGTGATAAAAATTATTGTCCAAGCAAGGGAAATGTTTTTAGTGCATTGCTAAATGAAAATAGCCAACCTCTGCATTGTATATATGTAGCATAGCTCTATTTGACTAAAAGAAAATGTAAACCCTGCAAATAGCAGGATCATGAGTTTGAGGCCAGCTGGTGTACTGGGCTAAATAATCTCAGGAAAAAAAAAAAAAAGCCAAAGATATGTGTGGAAGGGTAGGCGCATAAGAAGAAAAAAAACTGAAAAATTTCTGTTGCCTCAGAATAATAATAACACAGGCTATATTGGGGTCTTGATATTCTGTTTTATTTTTGTATTTTATTTTTTATTTTATTTTATTTTGTGTATGTGTGTATTGCCTGCATGTAGGTAAGTGCATCCGTGTCATGCAATGCCTGCAGAGGACAGAAGAGGCTGTCAGATCCCCTGGAACTGAAGTTATGGACAGTTGTTAGCTGCCATGTGGGTGCTGGGACTTGAACCTGGGTCTTCTGCAAGAACAGCCAGTGTTGTTAACCACTGAGCTATCTCTCCAGCCCCTCTGTTTTATTTTTGATGTGTGAGATTTTTACCCCCAACTTTTCTGCCTTGGACATACTTTACAGATAGGGAAAAAAAAGATTGACCATACACAGAGAGGAACCAAAGTTCCAAATGTTCAAGGATACATTGCGTTTTATTGTCCTGTGTTCTGGGTGTGACATGGTGGGACACCTTGAGGGATAGTCAAAGTGAGAACAAACACAGGAACTCATCCATTTCAACAGCTGTGGTTTGGTTAAGTGCTCCCTGTATATCAGGCCTTGTACTGGGTTCTAAGACTCTCAGGTGAGCAAGATTAAGGTTTAGGATTAAGCTATGCACAAATAGAAAAGCTCATAGGTAGTCTGGGGACAAACACAAGACACCATCAGATAAGGTCCTGAGAAGTCAGGTGAGATAAATTATAGGACTGATTTCTTCTTCATTTTAAGAGGCAAAATAGATGTGGGTTGGTGGAGAAGAAAAGAAAGTTTGACCAGAGGAACTGCCAGGTTCAAAGAAAGGAAGGACTTCCTCTACTGTCTCTCCTGAACAGTGTTCACTAATCCTAGGGTCAGTGTCCTAGTTTGATTCTCCATTGCTGTGACAAAACTTGCTGGCCAATACCAACTTGGGGAGGAAAGAGTTTGTCTTACATCCTTAGGTCATAGTTCTTCAGGGAGCCCAAGGTAGGAACTCAGGGCAGGAACCTGGAGGCAGGAGCTGGAGCACAGGCCATGGAGGAACACTGCTTACTGGCTTGCTCCCTGGCCGCTGCTCAGCCTGCTTTCTTTTGCAGCATAGGCCCATCTGCCCAGGGGTGGCACCACCCACAGTGGGCTGGGCCCTCCCACATCACTCATCAAGAAGATGCCCCGCAGACATGGCCACAGGCCAGTCCAATGAAGGAAATTCCCCAGTTGAGGCTCTCTCAACCCAGGTTTGTCAAGTTGACACTAAAGCTATCCAGCACACCCAGTAACGGGACCTATGAACCCAGACACTGTATGGGCATGTGCCTTTTTTAAGTGACAGCCTCCATACTTCTGGTTAGATTTTTCAAGGGAGATTTTTGACTCCAAAAAGGTTAGAAACCACAACAAAATACTGTAGAGGTTCATCTACCAGCTGTTGTGGAGAATGATGGCGGATCAGAAGCCTTCAGCACCATGTGGAGGAATAGTGGATACAGAGCCTCTGGGAGCCATTTCAGTCGCAGTTACAGTAGACCTGAACCTTTCCTGTGTGACACTGATCTACCTTAGAGTTATTTCTCATTAACTTGTTTTTTCCTCTGAGTTTTTGTTTTTAGTAAGAAATATTTGTGGGGAGGGAATTCCTCAAAAGTCTGTAAACTACTGGTCTCCTTTCTTCTGTCCACTTTTATTATCCACCACTAGGAAGTAGTTTATAATAGTGATGTCTTCAGAGAAGATAGTCAAAAACTACAATAACTGTTCTATGTAGGAGCTTTCATTATCTGTACTTTTGCAAACGCTTCTAGACAAAACAAAAACAAATTACAGTTCTACATAAAATGAAGATTGCCTGGGGTGGGAAAATCAGCGCTTCCCTTCAGTTTTTTAAGTTGAAAATTTGTTAACTTGTGTAAGATCAAGTAGCCATTTTAGTTACTGAACTTTGGCCTCTTCCCAAATAGGCCAGGTTGTTAGGTTCAAAGCCATTTGCATGTTAGACCTGTTCTTGAATTCTTTCATACTTGGCAGAGAGGTGGGAGGTAGGAGGGAACTGGAGTGTGGGGCAGAATGGGGTGAAACAATGAGCAGCTTAAGAAGAAGCTTTGAGCCTTCGTCAACCGGAATCGATGTACATGCTTATGCATATGTAACACATACTATTGGAAAACAGCATCTCTAAATTCCCTTGCGTGGACTTTGTTATTCTCACCCCGCTTTCTGTGGACTGCCATTACAGTTGCCTGTCCATGCACCCTCAGCAAGGCCATTCCTGTTCGGTGATGTCATTTGTCTCTTTAAAATTTTTCTATCATATTTTCTATGTGATATTTTGCTGGGAGAACACTTAGTAGATAATTTTTCTATGTTTGTGATATTAATCAAAAGGCCAAGGAATTAATGGACGATAAAAAGAAAGCCCAGTCCTCTGGTGACCTGGAGTACCAGGCACACATGTGGTACACTTAAATACATGTAGGCAAAACACTCATATACACAAAAATAAGATCTTTTGAAAAGAGAAACTTCCAAAATGCTTTCCAAGCGATTGTGCCATTTTTGCATAGACTGACCAACTTTCATTGTCTCACTTAGAATAGAAACTGTGGGGCAGAGTGACATCCAGTCTGGTCATTTTTATAGTATTGGTACTCTATACAATCATTTTTGTAATTTTAGAGAAGCCCCACCCCAGTAAGCAAGTACAATTTTAAAAAAATTTATTTATTATTTTTATTTTATGTGTATGCATGTATTGCCTGCATGTAGGTCAGTGCACCTGTGTCATGCAATGCCCGTGGAGGTCAGAAGAGGCTGTCAGATCCCCTGGGACTGGAGTTAGGAGAGTTGTTCGCTGCCATGTGGGTGCTGGGATTCAAGCCCGGGTCTTCTGCAAGAACAACCAGTGTTCTTAACCGCCGAGCCATCTCTCCAGCCCCTAGCAAGTACAATTTTAGCAAGGGAAAGTGTCATAATGAACTATTTACAGATGTTATATATTTTCCTACCTGTTTGTAAATATGGACAGTATCTGAAAAGGGGTGACCTTTGCGTTTTAAGAGCATTGATCAATAGTACTCCTTTACTTATATGTGCCCAGTAAGAAGAAATAAGTGACTGAGGACCTGTAGAGGGATGTGTTTATTTCTGAGTCCTCCTTAACATGGACACACAGAAGAGAACACAGGCATCACACAGCACCGAGACACTCAGCTTGAGAAAAGGGAAAACTCAAGCTGTGATTCTTGTGGTGCATCTATACATCCCATTCACACTGCATCTGTGTCTTTGAATTCGAGCACTGAGCATTACCTCTCAGATTTTCCACTTTGTGTTTCAGGCCAAAGATGCACTTGAGAATATTGAGGTTCCTGTTGGCTGCCTCATGGTCTACAACAACGAAGTTGTGGGGAAGGGAAGAAATGAAGTCAATCAAACCAAAAATGTGAGTTGAGCAGTGTGAATGCAGACATACTGTAGCCATGCTGGGAGGCAGTTAGTGAGTTGAAACCAGATGTGGTTCTATGGGGCAGTGTCTTCTCTCTCCCTCCCCATCCCTGGTGTGTGTGTGTGTGTGTGTGTGTGTGTGTGTGTGTGTGTGCACCATGTGCCTGTGTAGAGGCCAGAGGTCGAGGTAAGGCATCTTTCTCAATTGCTCTCTACCTTACTTTTTGAGACCAGGTCTCTTATTGAACCTGGAGAACCTGGAGCTTATCAGCTCAGCTGGGTGGCTGGCAACCCCAGGGATCCCCGTTTGCTTTCCCTTGCATTGGGGGTCCTAACTCAGGTCCCCATGCTAGCACGGCCCGCACTTCACCCACTGAGCCATATCCACAACCCTGTCTTCCCCCTTTCTTTTTGAATTCAAGCTCTTTTTATTCTGATTATAACAGTGATAAAATGACTTTTGTTTTAGAAGAGAAAAATTAATTGAAGCTATAAAATTATAGTAGATCATTTTTTCTGTTTGTGATATTAGCCAAAAGGCCAAGAAATGATTAATTTTTTCGTAGTATTTAACATCTGAGTGAAACCCTAGTTTTGTTGTATGAGCATGTCAATGCCAATGAAACAAGTCCATTTCCACTTTCAACTGATCTACTACATGAAATTTCAACTTTGTGAAGTAGATCAGTTTAATTTGTAATACATTCTTTCTTCTCCTTTAAGTTTTTTCAGTAAATAAAAAAAGACCTTCAATTTACATTCAAATTTGGGGAGAGGTCTAAAAAATTATATTGAGAAAACATTTCTAGATTAGATAATTCAATGAGATAAGGTCCAAGAGCAGCAGTGTTCAGCTATGTGGAGGTGTGCTTTAATAGCTCATGTGATTTCATTGTAGTCAGATTGACAAGTTGATGGTTAAAGGAGCACTTCTTAAACCTGGCATCTCAACAGCGGGTCGTTGTACATACACTTGGGAAGTGTAAGCAGGTGAAAGTACAGTGCTAAATGTTATGATTATAAAGCACTAGGTGGACTCAGTGGACTTTGACCTTCTGTGCTTTGGGAGCAGAGAACAGTCTCAGTGTCGTGTTGGAACTTGTGCTCTGAGGCCTTAAAAGTTCATCATCAAAAAGAAAAAAGACAACAGGTTATGATGTCACACACCTTTAATCCCACTGTGAGGAGGCAGAGACAGATCTCTGTGAGATTGAGGTCAACCTGGTCTATGTAGTGAGTTCAGGCCAGCTAGCTGGCTGGGGCAACAGGGAGATCTTGTCTCTGAAATCAAACAAACATAAAAGAAGAAAAAAAAAAAAGAAATCCTAAGATTTACCAAAACTCATACTAAATAGAAACTCAGATTTACAAAACACTTATGAGGTATAAAAAGATCTGAGACAAATTAGAAACATAATATTGTAATTAGTGAATATATTGATGCTCACCTAGCAATTCTGTTTTATTTTATTTATTTATTTTTAATATTTTATTTATTATTTTTATTTTATGTGTATCAGTGTATTACCTGCATGTATGTGAATGCACCCATGTCATGCAATGCCACAGAGGTCAGAAGAGGGGTTTGGATTCCCCTTAAGGATGGTTCATAGCTGCCATGTGGCTGCTGGGAATCGAACCCAGGTCCTCTGTAAGAGCAGTCAGTGTTCTTAACCGCTGAGCCATCTCTCCAGCCCCGCAATTCTGTTTTAAATAATTGTCATACCTCCTATTTATATTTTATGGTTGGTATGATGTGTTTAATATGAGAACTAATGACCTAACCCTCCAATAACTTGGATTTCTTATGTACTCTGAAGTTAACCAGGGTTATTTCTCTGTCATGTCTCATGTAGACTTAGTCTTTGAATACAACACAGAAAGGCCCTGGCCCCAGGTGAAGAGACCTGAAGTTCTGCTGCCACCCCACCTCCCTGTGTGTTTTCAGTACATGGTAACATAGCTTCTGTTTCTCTAGCAGTAAAAGGAGGATTTGGCCAAAATAATTCAGTTTAATTAGTATTTATTGAAAACTATGAGGGAGATATGTCTTAGGAATCCTGAATCTGAGTTTTAAAGACTCAGGTTAGAGGAAATTTTTTTTGCAAGTTATTTGGTTGTTTTCGTTGTGTTGCCGGGACCGTGCCTTCTTTTTTAATTACCTCCATCTCTGAATTCCTGATTTAAAAAAAAAAATTCTTTTGTTTCTATTGAATTTTTGTGTATTTCATACAGAACATCTCAAATAATCTTAAATCATCTTTGTACCCCCATCCCCACTGGCACCCTCCCATAGCCCCCTGCCCGGAGCCCATATACTCTGTCATCCCTGTTAAGGGCCACACAAGTCCCATGCAAACTCAGGCAGACAAAAACCCAGCATAGAACTGGGAAAATGAACAGCAGACCGCAATCTTATCTGAAGAAATACTGGCAATTGATTGCTGCTGGGTGAAGAAGAGCGGATCTTCCTAAAACAAGGGGCACTAGATGGGCTGACTAGACCTCAGTGGATGGACTTGCACTCGGGAGCGGCTGGGGATACTGCTGACACAATGAGTTGCTGATTTTATCACCTGTACCTGCTCATCCCCCTGTGATGCTTGCTCCTGTCTGACTCTGTCTATCAGAGCATCTTGGGTCAAAAGTCCAGCACTTTCCTTTCCCTGTTCTAGACCATGGGAAATGAGCATCTTTCTGTTGGCCTCACCAAATGTTATGCTTGTGGAGGGCAGATATATATATATTTTACCATGTATAGCTTGTATATAGTTAGCACTCAGTATAAATTATTGATAAATGTTATTGTCCTGGATATTATAAATTATTGCATAGAGAATCTGTGCACTAACTACTTTGGGGGTTTTGTTGTTGCTGTTGTTGCTGCTGTTATCGTTAGTTTTCTTTTTAAATTAGCATGCAAAGCACCGGGTTTCATTATGAGGTTTTCATTTATGCTTTTGGGTGACACTTCTCCCATCCTCTCCCCCAGCTCCCTGTCCCACCTTGCTGGCCCCTTTCTTCCTCCAGTGGCCTCCTTCTTGTCACATGTATTCTCTAAACCTCTTTTCTTCCCCCCATCCCCAACTCGCCCTTAAGAACTCTTATTCCCTCATGGTTTTCTGTCTCATTTTATGATCTATGTTCCTCCATCTTCCAGCCTTCAGACCCCACCCCCAACCCCCTCTACATGTATACATATATGAAAATTAAAATCCAGGCCCTGCTTTGAAAGAAAGCACGCAGTATTTGCCATTCTGCATCTGGGATACTTTGCTTAGGATAATAATTTTGGGAAGGGGGAGATGGGTAAGATTGCTTGTGATGCAAGAGTGAGGACCTGAACTTGAATCCTCAGCACCCACATACAAAGCTGGTGTGGCCGTGCCAACACCTGTAACCCCAGAGCTGTGGGGAGCAGTGAAAAGGGGATCTTGGGCTCTTGCTGACTTCCAGCCTAGCTCCAAGTTTTGTGAGAGTCTCTTAAAAGAATAAGGAAGAAACTGTTAGAATAGGATCCCAACATCCTCCTCTGGCCTCACACACATGTACATATGCACTACATGCACACAACACACACACACACACACACACACACACACACACAGAGAGAGAGAGTTGCACACCCACATTCCTAAGTTCCATCCATTTTCCTGTAAGTCTCATTATTTCATTTTTCTTTATGGCTGAATAAGATTCCATTGTATATTTTCTTTATCTTCATCTGTTGATGGGCATCTAGGTTGGTTCCATTTCCTTGCTGTTTCGAATAGAGTAGTAATAAGCACGTACTAGTATCTCTCTGGTAGAACTTAGAATTCTTAAGGTGTATACCTATAAGGGCTATGACTGGGTTATAGCTAGGTTATGTGGTAGTTCCATGTTTAGCATTTGTTGTGGTGTATTTCTTGATGCTATCCATTTTGTGTGTGATGTCCTCTCAAAGCATTTTTAATTTGCATTTCCTTGATGGCAGGAGATAGAACATTTTTTTCAAGGATTTTTTTTTTTTGACATCTGTATTTTCTTCTTTTTAGATATGTCCTCTCAGTTCGTTGGCCCATTTATTGACTGGAAGATTTGAGGGGAAGGGTTTGGTGTCTAATGTTTGCAGTTCTTTATATATTGTGGATACTAACCCCATGTCCAGGGTATAGCTGGCAAAGATTTTCTCCTATTCTGTAGCCTGTCTCTTCTCTCTGCCTATAGTTGCCCATGCTGTGCAGAAGCTCCTAAATTTGTCAATTCCAAGGTTACTTCCTGTGCCATAGTTCTTTTCAGAAAGTTTTTGTTTTTTTTTTTACTTATGCCTGTATCTTGAAGTATGTTCTGTCTTTTCCTCTTAGAGTATTTCAGGTTTTATATTAAGATCTTTAATCCATTTTGAATCAGTTTTTGCACAAAGTAAGAGAGATGGGTTTAATTTCATCTTGCATGTGGATGTCCTGCTTTCGTAGCACCATTTGTTTAAAAAGCGGTCTTTTTTTCCAATGTATGTTTTTGGCACGTTTATCAAATATCAGGTGGCTGTAGCCATGTGAGTTTATTTCTGGGTCCTCTGTTCCATTTCACTAATCTGGATGTCTGTTTTGTGCCAGAGCCTGCTGTCTTTGTCACTATGGCTCTGTGTTATATTTGGAGGTCAGGTATTGTGATACTTCTGGTACTGGTCATTCACTTAGGATGGCTTTGGCTATTTGGGGTCTTTTGTGTTTCCATAGATTGTTTTATTCTAATTTTGCAAAGAATGTTATTAGAATTTTGATGGAGCTTAAATCTGTAGGCTACTTTTGCTAATATAACCATTCTCATAACATTAATTCTGCAATTAATGCTCATATGATGTCTTTCTATTTCTGTATCTTCAGTTTCTTTCTTGAGTATCTAAAAGTTTGCATTGTACAGGTTGTTTTTAAAAATATTTTATTTATTAATTTTATGTGTATGTTTTGCCTGCATGTGTGTAAGTACATCCACATTGTCAATGCCTGTAGAGGTCTGAAGAGGGTGTCAGACTCCCGGGAACTGGAGTTTCAGAGAGTTGTTAGCTGCCATGTTGCTGCTGGGTTTGAACCTGGGTGTTCTGCAAGAGCAGCCAATATTCTTAACCTCTGAGCCATCTCTCCAGCCCCTCATTGTAGAGGTTGTATTAGTTATTTTTTCTGTTGCTATGATAAAATACCATGAACAAGGCAAATTATAGAGGGAATAGTTTATTTGGCTTATGGTTCCAGAGGGATAAGTCCATCATGGCAGGAGGCAGCTGGAACAAAAGGCCAAGGGCACACATCTTCAAGTAGGTGCAAGAAGCAGAGAGAGACAAAATGGAAGTGGGATGTGGCTTTGAACTCTCAAAGCCTCCCACCCCCCACGCTTCCTGCAGCAAGGCCACACCTCCCAAAACAGCACCACCAGCTGCAGCTGAGGGCAAAGTGTTTTCAACTTGGAGCCTAGGAGGGACATTCATTGAAATCATCACAGAGGTCCTTCACCTCATTTGTGAGATTTATCCCAAAATATTTTTTAAGCTATTGCAAAGGCGATGTTTTTCCTGTCTATACTTTTATATGTTGATTTTGTATCCTGCTATTTTGTTGAAAGTATTTTTCACATTCAAAGGTTTTCTGGCACAGTCCACAAGGTTCTTTTCAGGATCATGTCTTTCTCTTGTTCTACTGTCTAGTTGAGACTTTAGCATCACATTGAATGAGGGTAGAAAAAGTGGTCACCCTTGTCTCGTTCCAGGTTCTAGAGGAAATGCTTTCGGTTTTTCCTCATTTAGTCATTGGCTACAGGTTTATTACACACAGCAATTGCTATGTTGCAATACATGCCTTCTATTCCAGGTTTCTTAGGATTTTTACCATGAAGGCATGTCGAACTTTGCCTGTTGCCCTTTCTGCATCTATTGAGGTGATCATCTTATTTCTGTCTTTAATTCTATTTATGTTGTATATTACATTTACTGATTTGCATATGTATAACCAATTTTGTATCCCTAGAATGAAACCTCCCTGATTGTGATGTACGATCTTAATGTGGTTCGTGAGAATTTTGAGAATTTTTGCATCTATGTTTATAAGGAAAAATGGTCTGTAGTTTTCTTTCTTGTGTCCTTATCTGACTTTAGTGTCGGGGTAATACTGACTTTCTAGGAGTTTGGCAGGGTTCTTTTCCTTTATATTTTGTGGCATGGTTTGAGGAATATTAGTATTAGGTCTTCCTTAAAATTTGTTAGCAGTAAACCCATTCAGTACTGGGCTTTTCTTTGTGGGGAGATTTTTTTTTTAATATTTTATTTATTTTTATTTTATGTGTATGAGTGTATTGCCTGCATGTATGTGAGTGCACCGTCATGCAATGCTGTGAAGGTCAGAAGAGGGCTTCAGATTCCCCTGGAACTGGAGTTAAGGACGGTTCGTAGCTGCCATGTGGGTGCTGGCAATCAAACCCGAGTCCTCTGTAAGATCAGTCAGTGCTCTTAACTGCTGAGCCATCTCTCCAGACTCTTGTGGGGAGATTTTTTAATTACTACTTAAACTTCAGTGTTTGTTATAGGTTTAGGTTGTCTGGATCTTCATTTAACTATTGGTATATCACATGTGTTTAGGAAGTTAGGCATTAAGCTATTTTAATAAGAGGGAAAGAAGAGTTGAAGAGAGCTAGCTGAGTACCTAAGTGGTATAATGTAACTCCGATTGCTCTGGGAGGTGTAGAGGAATGGATAGCAGGATGCTCCAGTTTATATATGGGGAATCCAAAGTTTAGAGAAAGTGGGTAGCGTGTTCCAAACTACATAGAGTTGTCGCTGTCAGCATTCAGATTCAAGTGTAATATTCCGTATGCTGGGTGATGAAGTATCTGAGACAAATCTCAAGTCTGTGCTTCTGTAGAGTCTGCCATTATATAAAAGCTCATCCCCCAAAATGTACATGATTATACTCCAGTAAACTAAATATAGATTTCCTTTAGAGTGAGGTCAGTGACAGTCTTGAAAATATATTTGAAACTGGAGCACAGGCTTATGAAAATTTCAAGCTTCCTCTAAAATATTTAGAAATCATATATATCTTTTTTTTCTTCTTTTTTTTGAGATATCTCTCTATGGCTTTTTAATGAAAAGTTTCCCCTGAGGTACTTAGGAACTTAACTAAAAATACACCAAGATTAATACAGTACTTTGATTAGGCACCCTCTGTTGGTGAGGTTATGATATCTGAACTGAGGACTAGATGGTCAAGGGCACCCCTCACATACTCAAATGCAGACAGAAATTATAGGAATATTCTGTATGTTTTTGCACATTCAAAAAATATCAGATATATGAAACAAGCAATATCAAAGCAAGTGTCTCTCTCTTTTAAGGCTACTCGACATGCTGAAATGGTGGCCATTGATCAGGTCCTGGATTGGTGTCGTCAAAATGGCCAGAGTCCTTCTGTGGTGTTTGAACACACTGTGCTTTATGTCACCGTGGAGCCGTGCATTATGTGTGCAGCTGCTCTCCGCCTCATGAGTATCCTTTGGTGTTTTAGGTTCATGTCTTGTACCTTGCCTGTGAAAAGGAAAATGACCCATTTTCTCTTTTATTCTTGTTCTTTCTCATGGTGAGGCTTAAACCTAGGGTCTTGTGCATGTTAAAGTGCTCTATCACTAAACTATACCTACACAGGTTTCTGTTTCTTAATATAAAGAAACATAGACTTATAAAACACATTATTAAGTATATTATGTTTTAGCTCAAAGTGGAAAGATTTTACATAGTAAAATTATGGGTTTTTTTCTGTATCAATAAACACATCTATTGAACAAAGAAGCCACAGAAAGAAAAGCTTGGACCTAACTTCAACTCTTGTGTAAAGATGAGTCTAAATTAAGTTGAAGTGTAGGGGATGTTTTGGCGAATATGCAGCCATGTTTTGCCTCTGGATAATGAATCATGGGTCATTTAAATTTTGTTTTCTTTGTTACTTATTTATTTATTTTACAATGCTGAGAACCTTGTGCACACTAGGCAAGCACTCCTTCCTACTTATATTGTTACCTACTTCTAAAATTATATGCAAATAGTTTTATCACTAAAAATAACAGAGAAGTTTGGGAGTACAAGAAAACATACTGTCTCCATGTAAGAAGAGTTATAGCCACTTAAAAGTTTTCCTTATTCTGCCTTACATAATGGCTTTGCTTCCGTCTGTTTTATATTGAAATGCAAACTACATATTATTTGGGGAAAGATCCAGGAACAGATTGGGTGGAGTGTTTTTGGTTGCTGTTATGGTTTGGTTTTTTATTTTTGTTTTGAGATTAGATCTCATGTAGCCCAGGCTGGCCTGGAACTCACTATGCTGGTTGGCCTTGAACTCCTGATTCTTTTGCCTGTGTCTTCCAAGTGCTAGGATTATAGGTGCGTATCACTACACCAGGCTACAATATGTTTTTTTTTGGGGGGGGATTGGTTATCTTAATCTTGTTTGTGTGTGTGTGTGTATGTGTGTGTGTGTGTGTGTGTGTGCATGTGTGCATGCAGACTACAGTCCTTATGGGGCAGTTATAAGGACTACTTTGAGGAATCAGTTCTCTCCTGCCACCAAGAGTTCCAAGGACTGAACTGTTTTTAAAATATTTTATTTATTATTTTTATTTTGTGTGTATGAGTGTATTGCCTGCATGTATGTGAGTGCACCCATGTTGTGCAGTGCTGTGGAGGTCAGAAGAGGGCTTCAGATTCCCCTGGAACTGGAGTTAAGGACGGTTTGTAGCCACCATGTGGGTGCTGGGAATTGAACCCAGGTCCTCTGCAAGAGCGGTCAGTGCTCTTAACCCCTGAGCCATCTCTCCAGCCCCTGAACTATTTTTTAAAAGGTGAAATTCCTGAATTAAATTTCGGCCTCTTTCCCGGCTCTAATTCTATAATGATTCTGAAAAAGTGATTTAGAGAACAGAAAATGCATTAAATTGTGCATAGTAAGCGACTGCACACTCAATTTCCAATCTGTTTACAAATGCTAGATTTTAATTTTTTAATTTATGTATTTGTGTATGTGTGTGCATACAAATATACCATAACACCCAGTGGAGGTCAGAGGACAACCCTCACTCTCAGGAGGTGGTTCTCCCCTTCCATCTTTAAGTGGGTTCTGGGGATCAAACTCAGGCATGCACAGCAATGCACTTTTACCAGCTGAGCCATGTTAGTGACCCACAATTGCTAGATTTTAATGTCTAAGTACCTTAAGCCTCTTTCTCTTCTTTTGTGTAACTGCATTGCATGATTTTTAAGATTAACCACAGCTTTAATTATCTTGAAGTCTAGGCAGACTCTCATTTCTAGAATGGTAGCATCAGTCTACTACCATTTGCCATGCCCTTCCGTTCATATGCAGGACCTTAATTCCGTCTCATAAATCCCACTGGTCGTCTACGGCTGTCAGAATGAACGGTTCGGTGGTTGTGGTTCTGTTCTAAACGTTGCCTCTGCTGACTTACCGAATACCGGGAAACCCTTTCAGGTAATATCACTGCTTGTGCACCCCCTCTTCATTCTTCATTCCTAACTTCTTCCCATCCCCCCACCATCTTTTCCTCCCTCCTTCCCTTTATCCATCTCTTGATAGACTTGCCAACTGTATGTGGTCTTCCAAAACCCCATACAGAATCAGACAGTATCTTGGGACTCTGGGTGAGTTCTTATGTCTCAGTGGAGGAAAATGGAATAGTTTCTCATTGTGTACTTTCTCTTCGCTTATAGAATCTCTTTGGAAGGGGAGTCTCCAGCTTCCCCTTAACACCTAACAAGCTTGAGCAGAACCTCTCTGCTCCTGGAACTTTCAGTGAGTGCTGCTGGCTCCGTAGTGTGTCTGAGCTTGGCCCACTCAGTGATGGAGTACTCTTCACAATAACAGTGTTTTTGCACCAATTCCATCATTTTACTGGGCTGCCATATACCATTAATAATATCTAGTAGTCATTTTAATTTCAGGGATAGGAGGTTGAGACAGGGTCTCCCTAATAGCCCTGGCTGGCCTGGAACTTTCTGTGTAGACCAGGCTGGCCTCTGTGTCACAGAGATCCCCCTGCCTCTGCCTTCTGAGTGCTGAGATTAGAGGTGTGCACCACCACAGCTGGCCCAATTAAGTCGAGACTTCTCTCAGACCAGATAATCTGTATACCTTTCATCTCTTAGAAATTCTACTTTCCTTTTTTAACTCCTGCCACACCTCCAAAGGGTTTATGGTTCAAAGTGTAAGCATTGGGAGTCTATATACCAGAGTTTTGTCTGGGATGCATACCAGTTTTCCTATACTGGCTTTTTCTCCATGATGGAAGATTAACCCCCAACTGTTACACTCTAAAAAGAAAAAAATTCAACAAATGCTGGAGTTTATGAATGGTTTTCTTCAAAGACCTCAGGTACTCTTAGAACCTGATAAGGACTTATGAAGGCTGAATCCTGCTCAGAATAAGTTTTATAAAACCATCTGCCTTGAATTTTCCCAGCAGACTATAAGCTTTCCTAACAACTGCTGTACATTTAAGAATAGATTCCTTTAACATCACATCAGAAAGAAACTGTAATTGGGAGATGGAGAGTAAATGAGGTAATCAGCTTGATCATTAAAGACATCTGCTAAGTGACTTCATTCTTCTTATCATTTCTATGAGTAGCCCAAACTTTGCTTATGTAACACATTGCAAATGAATTGCTGACTCTGTACAATATTTCCTTTATGATAATGATCTAAATAATTTCTTATAGTTTCTAGGCAAAATTAAGATATCAGACATGGTGGAACATTTCTCTCTAAAATGTTGGTAAGGAGCTGGGGAGGTGGCTCCGTGGGCAAAGTGCCCACCTTACAAGCATGAGGACCTGAGTTTGGGTCCCCAGATCCCACAGAAAGCCAGATGCAGTAACAGGTGTCTGTAATCCCAGTGTTCCTATAGTGAGGTGGGAGGCAGAGACAGAAGACTCCAGAAGCTCATGGACCACCTGAGCTGCTGTAGTCAGTGGTGAACAACATGAAACCCTCTCTCAAATAAGGCAGAAGGCAAGAACACTTACTGTCCATTTAGCAGAATAATAGTAGAGGGTTTTCCCCTAGGGTCTATCTATGACCTGTCTAGCCACAGATTCTTGGCCCCGGTATTGGTGCCAGGCGTGGGTTATATCTTGTGGAGCAGGCCTTAAATCCGATCAGAAAATGTTTGGTTACTACATTTGTGCCACTCTTGCACCAGTAACCATATCTTGCCAGGCCAGTCATTATGTGAACTTAAAGGGTTCACACCTGGTAAGGTTGATGATTACTTTTCATTCATAGCACCTTGCAGCACTATGCAGGCTAGCTAGCTAGTAGGGATAAAGCTTCAAGGTGGGTACCAACTTGATTTCTGCTTGTTTGTTCTACAACTTGGGTATGTAGTGTCTTTATCATAGAGTCTTACTGCAGGTTCTGGAGGGTCACCAAGAGCATTGGCAAAAAAGCCTGTAATATTCAGGGGTCGGTGGGATACCTCCCCCAACTGACCAACAGCTCCAAAAGAGGTACCCATTCCTGGCACTGGGCTTTTTATTTGCTGCCTGTGGTGTCTAGTAGGAGCATTGTCCTCCTGTTACAGGATAACTGCATTTAAAGTCTTCATATATATAAATGGAAGTTTCTACAGTAGTAGGTTTCCATATGACTTTTCCTAAAGGCCTTTAGTATTGGTTATCTCTCTCACCCCCTTTTCTGCCCTCCCACTGGTTCTCTACCCCCATTTAAACCTTCCTACTTCATTATTCCCTTCCCCATTATATCACTGCATTCTATCGCCCCTCCCTTAAAAGTGCTCCCCCATAGCCCCTTACTACCTTCCTGATCTCTATGGATTTTCTAGCTGAAATAGACATACCTAAAGATCCAAAGCTAGCATCCACAAATGAAAGAAAAACATTGAGGTTTGTCTTTCTGGACTGAATTACTTCACTCAGGGTGATTGTTTCCAGCCCCACTGACTTATCTGTGAATCTCATAATTTCATCTTCTTTATGGCTGGATAATATTCCATTGTATAAATGTACCATATTTTCATTATCCATTCATCAGGTAATGGGCACATCTAGGTTGCTTGCATTTTCTTTGCTTCTTTACTTTCATTTTCAATGTGTGTTTCATCTATCTTTCTTTACTGACATCACAAGTTATTCTTTCACATGTTTTGATCTCTTCTGCCCAGTTAGATTCCAAAGAAAAAAACAAACTAAACAGTTCCTTTTTAAAAACCCTCCATAGCAAAAATTGAAAAGCTTTATCTGTAAAGGACTAGGTAGTAAATATTTTAGCCCTTGTGAGAGACGTGTCTCTGTTGCACAGTGTTTTGTTTTTTTTTAAAAAAAAAACAACTCTTGGGGCTGGATAGTTGACTCAGTGATTAAGAGCACTGGCTGCTCTTACAGAAGGTCCTAGGTTCGAAAACCAGTACCCACATGACGGCTAGCAACTGATCTTAACTCCAGTTCCATGGGATCCAATGCCCTCTTCTGACCTCCATGGGCATTGCACAATACTGTTGCACTTAGATACATGCAAACAATACACTCATACACATATAATAAAAATAATAAAAACCAACTCTTTAATAGAATTTTTGCAAATTTCATACAAAACACCTTATATTTACACCCCCTACCCACAGTTGCCCACCTGATTTCATGTTAAAACACAACTCTTAGAAACATAAAAATCATTCCTAGCTATGGGTTGGATTTGGTTCACCAGACATAGTTTACCAACCATAGGTGTATAGCATCAAACACTTAATGAGAGTAGTAAATAATAGCAGATAAAAATAGCTGGTGCTGCCCAGTCTACACCTTTAATCCAAGAACTTAGGAGGCAGAGGCAGGTGGATCTCTGTGAGTTCAAGGCCAGCTTGATCTACATAGTGAGTTCCAGACAGCCAGGGCTACCTAGTGAGACTCTGTCTTTAAAAAATTAAATAGGGAGCACCTGTCTAATATTTCATTAAATCGTTACAACGTCCTTTTGAAGTGTTCACTTACACACATGCAGGCAATACACTCATACACAGAAAATAAAAAGAATAAATAAAATATTTTTTAAAAGAGTTGATTGAAAGTGATGTTTGGCTAAGGCTGGTTGTCCACACGCTAATTTGCTTAGAATGATTAACCTCGTGTGGTCTGTTTGCTCAGTACTGTGTGTATTGCTGTTGGAACACTTCCCAAATTTTCACAGCCTGTGATCATCTCACATTCCTCATTTCAGTGTGTGCCGGGATATCGAGCTGAGGAGGCGGTGGGGCTGTTAAAGACATTCTACAAGCAAGAAAATCCCAATGGTCAGTTTTCTCCGGCTGCATCTGGTATACCTCCCTTTAAACAGCTCAGTGAGGAAAATCTGGCCTGAGCCTACATCCTCATAGCTCTTTCTGTCTTTTTTTTTTCTTCACAGCACCAAAATCAAAAGTTCGGAAAAAGGACTGTCAAAAACCCTGAACTTGTTCTGATGAAGACAGTTACCCCTCCATGACCTGGATGGAATTCCTGACTGAAAACTATTGACCTGGCTGAGCATGTTTATGTGTTGCTGTTGCTCTGTGGAAAGTGGTGTCTCGCTCTTTTGCTCTGCTGAGGGAACAAATTAGCCCTTTAAAAGTCTGACAAATGTAAACAACTATTAGCTTTTCCACAAGCTGAAAGAATGTTTTGGGAAGGGGAAAAATGAAGGTTTGAGGTTTTAGAAATTAGCAAGCAGTACATGCCCTTCCACCACAGCTTTAGCCCTGTCTAAGAAGGCTCTGGATGGGCTGGGGAGATGGTGGAGTGGATAAAGTCCTTGCCATGCAAGGGTGAGGGCTGGAGTTTGGATCCGTAGGTAGCTGTGGTGGCCTGCCTGTAATTCTAGCACATGGAAGGCAGAGCTGGGATTCTGGGATTCTGAAGCAAACTGGCTAACTATATTAGCCCTTATTGGTGAGCTTGGGTTCAAATGAGAGATATTGCCTCAGTGAATATGGTGAAGATTGATCTAGGAGGATGCTCAGTGTGTCAACCTTTGGCCTTCACATTCAGGTGCTCACATGTCTAAATGCACACCCCCTGAAATGCATCCACACAGTGGGATCCCGTGTACATAACACATACACACCACACACATACACATGCAACAAAAAGTAATAAGTCTTCAGAAGATTGGTTAAGAAAAAGAAAGAGGAAGAGCTAACCATGGTGGTATACATTTTAATCCCAGCACTTGGGAGACAGAGGCAGGCAGATCTCTGTGAGATGGTGACCAGCCTAGTTTACATAGCATGTTCCAGGCCATCTATGTCTACAAGGAGACCCTACCTCAAAAAAAGAAAACAAGCCGGGTGTGGTGGTGCAGGCCTTTAATCCCAGCACTCGGGAGGCAGAGATAGGCAGATCTCTGTGAGTTCAAGGCCAGCCTGGTCTACATAGTGAGTTCCAGGACAGCTGGGGCTACAGGGAGACCCTGTCTCAAAAAGACAAAAAAAAAAGAAAGAAAGAAAGAAAAGAGGAGGAAGAGAAAAGAGAAGAAAGCTCTGTCTTTTCATCAGGGAGTGTGAGTCCAG
Source organism: Nannospalax galili (assembly GCF_000622305.1). Taxonomy (NCBI): domain Eukaryota; kingdom Metazoa; phylum Chordata; class Mammalia; order Rodentia; family Spalacidae; genus Nannospalax; species Nannospalax galili. The sequence continues at coordinate 1,545,084 of NW_008335281.1, forward strand.
ACCCAGTCCTGCACTTGTCTCCACCAGGATGTGCCCTGCTAAAGGCCTGGCCTCTCAGAGTTCAGAGTCCTCCTTGTAGGACAGCTACTGTGTTCTCCCATGGCCTGGGGGCCTGGCTTCTTTCTAATTGTATATGACTTTATATATTATGACCATGATTATATGGTCCTTAGAAAAATTTGTGTGGAGGTGCACATGTGTGTGTTGGCGGCGGGGTTGAAGCCAAATGACAGCCTCAGATGGTATCCTTAGGTGTAGTCCATTTTTCCTTATTGGCCTGAAACTCACCTTAGACTAGGCTGGCCAGGAAGGTCCAGGGATCCATCTGCTTCCATCTTGCAGTGCTGGTACAAGCATGTGCCACCAGGCCCAGTTTTTCTTGCTTTTTGGGACAGGGTCTCCCTGTAGCCCCAGCTGGCCTGGAACTCCCTGTGTAGAACAGGCTGACCTTGGACTCACAGAGATTAACCTGCCTCTGCCTCCCTTGTGGTGGGATTAAAGGCATGTGCCACCATGCCAGTTTTTATTTTATATTTTAGCATGGGTTCTTGGGATCGAACTCAGGTTCTCTGATTGCTACCTCTCCAACCCTAGAACTTTTTTTTTTTAAGCATCTAGTTAAAAATGAGTACTTTTAATATGTGTTTATTGATCATTTTTAAATTATAGCATATTGTTACAATAAAACTTTATTGACGCCTTCTTTGAAGAGAAATAGTCTTAAAAGATAAAGTGGAGGGCTTGAGAGATGGCTCAAGGGTTAAGAGTACGTACTGTTATTGCAGGGGATCAGAGTTCAGTTCCCAGCATCCACAAAGGACAGCTAACAACTGCCTATAATTCCAGCTCCATGGGATCAGACCATCCTCTTCTGGCCTCTGTGTGCACCTACACACATGTGCACATCCCCACACACAGAGTTAAAAATGATAAAAGAACAGTTTCTTGTAATGGACCTAGTTATGAAACTAGTATTTTCATAATGGGAGAGAAAAGGAAGATACAGTTGATGGTGTAATTTACTGGAGGATGATGAGAGCTGCTGGGAAGTGATGGTCCACAACCATAATCCCAGCACCGTCAAGCCTGAAGCAAGAGAATCATGAACTCCAGGCACACCTGGGCTACATACATAGCAAAAGTCTCAAAAAAAAATAATATATATATATAGCCCGTTGATGATAGGGAAAGGAATGCAGGAATGATGGTTGCAGAACTGAATAAAACGATCCATTGAATCGGAAATCAAATAGCTATTATTCTTTGACAATAAGACATTTAAATTTTGTATCTAAAGTTTGATAACACAGCAAAAGCCTGGATGTATACCTCATGGACTGCAGTGCGGTTCACTGATGGATTGAAGTTCTGCTTCTCAGACCCCTCATGAGCGCACTATGTGTCTTGGCCCAGAAGGGGGCCTCGCGGTTCCACCGCAGTGCCAGGCTAGCGCCGTCTCCTTCTCCGCTGAGTTTCTTCAGCGCATTTTGCAAAGCGTCTGTATTTGTTGATTCTGCCATTTGAGCGAAGTCTCCGACTTGTTTGTTTTGAATTACATTACAGGCTGGAATGTAGTTGTGGTGGTAGTATTTTTATATGGCTGAGAGTAGCAGATAATCACAGCTACATGCTTCAGAGGGTATGTAATTGCTTGGTTTGGTGCGTGCGTTTTTAACAGCATTTGAGAAGTTTTATGGGGGAAGAATATGCACGATTTGAAAATTGCAATAATGGTCTGTGCGCCTTCTCAGTTTTATCTTCTTTAAAAATGGTCTTCCCATTAAATTTTAGTGCCTTGCCTGGTGTGCTCCTTTTTGCAGCTTGTCATAATTCACTTTTGGCTCCTGTGCTTTCTGCAAGCAGACATCGTTATATTTATTGTCTTCATATCATTTTCTTGGGGATTATTTGTAGGCTAAACTACCTGGAATAATCCCTCTGTAGAGTACCACCCAGTAATTCAGGCTGGGTGTCATATGCCAATGAGTAGATGGTAAATATTTGATAAATAAGGTGATTGGTTTAAATTTGGGGAGAAATAATGTGTGTTTTATCCTGGAGACAACAACTGCTTAGGATGAGAAGGAATAAAACAGGAAAATAAAGCAATATGTGTATGTTTTGCCCTTTCTGTTTTAGAGAATGGATAAGTAGTAGTTACTGATTCCTGAACAGGGCTGAACAATTTAATTTCCATTTACTACCTTTTAAATTCTCTCTCCAGTCACTGACTTCAGGAATCAGACAGAGGCATAGTTTCCTGTGTGAAGATCAGTTTGGGTTGCTTGTTGCAGATTAGGGATGAGCACATGCAGTGATGGTGAGGGGCCATGGATATGGGACATGATCTAGATTTTAGAGGACTGTGTTCTCCAGCAAACTTGGCTCAGAATTAGAAGATTAAGATGGCCCACTCAAAAACTTGATTTCATCAATCCATATTGGTAGTGCCTAAGAGACCAACTAAGAAGAGCCTTGCTTGTATGTAAGAAAGTTATAGAAGTGGTAGGCTATAAAAAGGTTGTAGAGCTGTTGCCCTGTTTAAAGAAATTAGAGAGAAAAGATAACATGTAAACTTCCAGAGTGTCCAGTGTTTGCTCTTTTTGTAGTAAACTCTGGAGAATGGTAGTACTTCATGCTTTGACCAGTTTCAATCACTGATGAATGATCATGTTAAAATAACTACATTTTCTTACTGCCTGGCACAAAGATTTCTTCCTATGTTGTGTATTTGAAATATCATGGAGAAAACAGCCAGTGACCCAATGTAGGCAAGAACCACTTAATTTTCCTAAAATGCTTTTTCCCATATTTATATTTTGTCTTAAGACAGGCTGTCATGTAGCCCAGGTCCTCCTCAAATGCAGCAGTGGGCAACTGAACTTCTGATCCTCCTGCCTCCACTTTGGGATGCTGGGATTACAGGCCATTGCCACTGTGCCAGGCTTATGCAGTGCTGAGGAATCTAACTCAGGCTTCATACAGGCTAGACACACACTCTCCTTCCCAGCCCCTTCTTTAGACTTTATTTGGAAAGTTATATACATCGTGGTCCTGAAGCACTTAAGTATTTGATTAAGCATAGACTACTCTGTTGTGTCATCACTGTATAATGAATGACTTCAGTGAATTGAACACTGGTGTGCTTTAATCTAGCATCTGTGTTCCAGTTCTGTCAGTTGGCACAGTTATGCCCTTTAGAGAGTTTCCTCCACTCCCTTGAAAACTGATCCATCTTAGGGTCAGTCTTGTGTTGTCTTGTATCTTTATCTGCTTTGTACCTGGAACATTGCCATAGCCTTCCTCTGCTGTTGGCACAACTGACTGTTTTCTTTTAGCAGTGTTGGGGGTGGAACCCAGGGCCTGGCCCATGTTAAGTGTGCACTCTGCCTTTGAACCGCGCCTCCAGCCTCACCCGACATTTTTTCCTAATGGTCTTTCTGCCCATCACTACCGCTGCTGCTGCTCCTTTGTCACATCTTCCTCTCTCCTCCCAAATAATCATGTTTTTATTTGGTGCTTTCTCATCTGGAGGCACACGAAGGCCAACTGACTCTGCAGGTGACGTTAATTGTGGCCACTTGATTAAGGTGTCTGATTTATTCACTATCTAATTAGGTTTTTATCCATTGCAATGAATAAGCAGTCTGTGTGGAAAGAAATTGTTAAGTATTTTAAAAGAAAATGTATTTGACACCAATAGAAGAAAGGAAAGGAAAAATAATGATATAAATTTAAAAGCAGCTGCTAAATTACTTGATTTCATTTTTCCTCTTTATTGTATCTGCCAAAATGTATTAAAAATTTTTTCTAGTAAGAATATTTTAAAAGCACAATATCAATAAAAATCAGAAGGAAGCCTCAGCACTAAGTATTTTCACTCTTGACTCCCTTCTCAGTGAAAGAAATTATGTAAACTGTATTATAACTAATAGGGTTTGGGAAAAATAGGCCTAAGACATTTCTGACATCACACATGGCCTTTGATAATATAACAGGACATAGACCAACTGCTAGGCTGGTAAGATTTTTATGTCCATAGAGCTATCTTGACTTCAGATGTTTTAAGCACTGCTATTTGAGTGTCAGTAAAAGGAAAAGCCAAGACTTACATTTTTTTCTTTCATTTTATTTCTTCTCTCAGTAGTGTGTGTAGGTCCCCTGTTAAAAAATCTCTAGTGAAGTCAAAGCTTGTCCTGCCCAGTTGACATCACTGACCTTGAGTTGCCTGGAGGAAAGAGGCATCAGCAGTTGGTTTCCCTGCCTTTTGGCAAAGCAATGAGACTCTGTTGACTTCATCTGCAAAGACGACTGCCAGCTATTTCCTTACTCCATAAATCGCTAATTGTGTGTAGTGAAAGGAAAGGACTGATAGGTGATATTATTTTTATGGGTCAAACAGGCATAAGTTGTGGTTGAAGTTTGACATTTTTAGAATCCTGCATTTTTACACGTTGAGGTAATAAAAACAGGCTCATGTGATTATTTCTCACCTGATGTTTCAGTGGATTGTCATATGGCTGAACACTGTCTATCGATGGCTAGTAAAGAAGCTTTGTGATTCAGTTTGACAGAGATTCTCTCCTAGACTGAACTCTGGTCAGGCCCCAAGGCCTGTTAACCAAGCCACAACTTTGACCCAAACGGTTGCTGGGCCTGCACAGCCCACTTTAACAGGAATCGTGTTAACTCAGTTTAGAGAGAACCCCTAACCCTCAGCAACATCAGGCTAAATTTCTCATCCTCCACAGTTGGTATAGATGACCTTGCCTGGTGCAAGACTCTAAAGTTGATTCAGCAGCAATAGCATCCTTGCATTGTTGTCTCTTCTTTCCATCCACTGACAGCCCGTCTACATCCTGCACTCTGGTGTCAACCTCTGCTTGTTTTTATCTTTGGGCTTGAGCCAGTCCTGACACTTAACACTAGAATCCTGAATAAAGCTTTTCTTACCATTTTCACAGGTGTCTGTATAATTTTTTTCTTTTAACAAGTTTAAAGCAAGAACTTGATAATATAAAGAAGGAAGTGTGGCCTGTGGCCCAAATCCATCCCAACTGAAGAGTTTTTACCTACTCACGTTAACTGCAGTTTTACACTTCTAGGTGGTTGGAAAGGCGCCAACAGAGTAATATTTAGGCCCTCATGAACCCTAATGTGAAGATGTTTCAGTGTCAGTAAATCATCCCAGGTCACAGACATTCCCCTTTCTTTGTGTATCTGTGTTGCTTCGGTGCTACACAGCATGACTGAGCAGTAAGGACAACTGTGTGGTTCTCACAGTCTGAAATACTAAGTGTTGGCCCTATAGCTAGCCTTTCCTGGGCTGAAGAGATGGCTCAGCTGGTAAGAACACTGACTGTTCTTGCAGAGGACCTGGGTTCGATTCCCAGCACCTATATGGCAGTTAACAACCTTCCATAACTCCAGTTCCAGGGGATCTGACACACTTTTCTGGCCTCCATGGGTATTGCAGGACATGGGTGCACCTACCTACATGCAGACAATACATGTGTACACATAAAATATAAATAACAAAATATTTTTTCAAATGAAAGTATTTCCTGCTTGCTGCTGCTCATTTAAGCTCTGTGATATGCAGCAGGGTAATGTTGCTTGCCTGTGCAGCTTTGCCTTGTTATCATGACTTTTTTTAAGTTGGTTTATAAATACAGGAGAAAGAATGAAGATACTTCAATATTTTTTTGTTTAGAATATGTTATTTATATAAGAGTAGAAAGGAGAAAAGGTAATGTATTATTTTATTTGAGTTTATAATATTTTAAAAATATTATTTTTATGTGTTTGAGTATATTGCTTGCATGTGTATAAGTACACCTGTGTCAAGCAGTGCCCACAGAGGTCAGAAGAGGGCATCGAATCCCCTGGAACTGGAGGTATGGACAGTTAGCTGCCATCCTGTAGGTGTTAGGAACCAAACCTGGATCCTCTGCAAGAGCAGACAGTGCTCTTAAATGCTGAGCCATCTCTCTAGCCCCTATAATAGATATATTTTTATTTGTGGTCATGTGAAAATGTTTTCAAGTATTTATCATCTTTAAGAACAGTTATTATAATGTCAAAAGTAAACTAAGTCTTGAACTGGGCATGGTGGCGCACATCTTTAGTCCCAGCACTTGGGAGGCAGAGGCAGGCGGATTTCTGTGAGTTCAAGGCCAGCCTAGTCTACATAGTGAGTTCCAGGACAGCTGGGGCTACAGGGAGACCCTGTCTCAAAAAGACCAAA
>NW_008335281.1:1551437-1573944 GCF_000622305.1 Nannospalax galili
CTAATTCATTAATTTCTGCCTCACATGTCATTATTTCTTACTATTATATTTGGGTTTGGCTTATTCTTGTTTCCCCGAGACTCTGTGGTGCATCATTAGGTTATTTATTTTCCATCTCTCTGATTTTTAAAAATGTAATTTAATTTAATTTAATGTGTTTGAGTGTATTGCCTGCATGTAGATAGGTGCACCTGTGTTGTTACAATGCCCTCAGAGGTTAGAAGAAGGCCTAAGATCCCCAGGAACTAGAGTTACAGAGAGTCATTAGCTACCATATGAGTGTTGGGAACTGAACCTGGGTCCTCTCCAAGAGTAGCTAGTGCTCTTAACCTCTTCTCTAGTCCCCTATTGGACTCTTTTTAAAACAAGTAAAAAATAGAAACCATTCCAAATTTATTCATCATTGTGTCTTCTCAAATTTTCTCTATAACAGGCTTGATAAAATCACACACCCTGGATTTGGAGGAAAAAAAAGATTTAAAACACTTATTGGGTTTTTTGTTTTGTTTGTTCCCTAGCATTGAGTTCAGGACAAAGCCTTATTTGTGTGCTGGACAGGTACTGTGTCTAGCTAGTAAGTTGCAAAGTAAGCAAGTGAGATTTGAGAACGTCAGGAAGGGGAAGGGGCAGCACGTGCAGGAGCAGGAGTAAAGACTCAGGCAAGGGATATTGCAGTCCAGTTACAATATGCAGTCCCTCCTGTCACAGGAGGATACATCTTCATTCCTATTTGTTGTGTGATTCCTGGGGTATGTCAGAGTCAGGTGGGGTATTGACAAGACAGCTTCGGACACTGCAACCACCAAGGGGGAGGCTGGAGTTTTCTGTCACTAGGCAGGATTTGAACTGTAGAAAAGGAATGTGTCAGTGACCGAAACTAGTGTTTACCTAGTGCTTACTATGGGCGAAGTCCTAGTCACAAGTCATCGTAAATCCTCACAGCAGCCTTTTGAGTGAGAACTGCTGTCTTCAGCATTATTTATTTACGGTTTTTGGAGACAGGGTCTCACTTTGTAGCCCATTTAGCCCCAAATTCTTCATCTTTCTGCCTCAACCTCCCAAGCACTAGGGTTCTAGGCATAAGCTGCTAGGCTCCACTTTGTTTTCTACCAAGGAAACCGAAGCACAGGGATATGAAGTAACAGGCTCTGGATCACAGAGTGCTGTGATTGCATAAGTCAGAGTGGGTTAGGTCAGCCTGTGGAACAATCCTCCTGGCCTAATTCATGGAAGGTCAGGCAGGACCTAGACTTGAAGGAAACTCCCTCACATATTAGGCACTGTAGCGGGGGAAAGAGGATATAGTGACTTTGCCCTGTATCTCAGGGCAGAGCTTTGTAAGCTTGGTTATGCATGTGAAACTCCCAGGGAGCTCTGCTTAGTTCAAAGTCTGACTCGGGTCTGCGGTGCTGTGCTCCAGCCTTCCGGGTAGTACCTATTCTGCTGATCTGTGGGCCACATCTGGGAGTCATACTGGCATTTGCCTAGTAGTGATGCATCACCTTTGCTCACATAAAAATTAAAGTTGCCCTGTCCACGTTCAAGAGCATCTACGATGGCAGGTCATCTTTCATCTCTATCAAAAGTGGAATATTCTTGAATATGTGCAGTAAAGTGCAAAGAGTGAAGCTGGGGTTTGAACTCCCGATGGATGGCTCCAGAGACTGTGCTCCTTAGTCCTCTTCACAGTCCTGGGGGTCGGTTCACTCTTTACCAGGAAAGAGGACCATGATGGCACCTGCTCCTAGACAGGCATCCTGTAGGGACACAATTAATGTGTACGACTTGATACCAAGTGACTTAGGTCAGACGGTACAGTTTTCAGTACCAGGCAACAGCTTTGAAATGCTTTAATTCATTTTTTCCTTAATAAAGTGCGGACATATATGAATGATTTGGAAGGTGAAGCACACTTTAGAATCAGCCATCCAGACCTTCCTCTATATGTCTCTCCTCTAATCTCCATCCATGCTTTCTCCTTTGGGAGAAGGACTGGTGCTAAAGCCAGTCTTCATGTGTGTGATTCTGGAGAGCACCCAGGTGTGCATATCTACGTGTGCACATGATGTTTCATGTATATATCCTGCAAAGTGCCGAAGCTCTGATTTCGAGAGTCCTAGGCTTAGGCATCACAAAACTCAATTCCCAGAGGGTAGTGGCTGAGAAGGGTGCAGCCATGAGCCTGTGTGTGTGTGTGTGTGTGTGTGTGTGACCTATAACTGGGAACATCTGATAGGATCAGAAATGATCAAGTATTATAGAGGTGAGTGGTAGATTCCAGGCCAGTGTTACAGTCTTAAAAGGTCTAGGTTGCTTTTCATAGGGTGCCCTGTGAGCACCACACCTCTGTGGGTTTTCCAGTACCCACAGAAATCCTGTTCTGGAGTCAACTGCATCTAATTTTATTGTCAATTTGTGGACAAACCAATCAAAAATGTCACATTATGCAAGGCCTGCCTTATGAAAAATCTGATCTGCCAATTTGGAAAAGAAGTGAGATTGTTCTTCTTTCATAAAAAAGGAACCCCATTTGTGGGGTGAGGCAGTCACTCTATTTTCAGATGTTGCTGTAGAAATAAAGATGGTTTGAATCTGAAAAAAAAAAAAAGGAATCTACCCAAAGACAGAAGCAGTGGTACATATTGATCTTATGTAATTATCCATTTGCAATACAATTTCAGCATTGACCCACTGTACTAGTTGAATTGGTCAGCAGTACAGCTCAATGTGAGAGAGAAAAATCTAGCAAAATGTGAAGGCCTTCACTGTTTGACCTCTGGAAAATCAAATTTTCCTTCTAGAAAAATGCTTTCACCTCTGTCTACTTCTGCCCTTGTGGGAAGAGTATAGGGCAGGCTTTGTTGTCTCTCTAGAGACTATTTGGTCACATGATGCCTAAAGCTTGTTTAAAATATTCAAATGAGTGCAAAATTAATAATTAAAGGAAAATAATGGGCTGGAGAGATGGCTCAGCGGTTAGGAACACTAGTTGTTCTTGCAGAAGACCCGGGTTCGAATCTCAGCACTCACATGGCAGCTAACAACTGTCCATAAGTTCAGTCCCAAGGGACCCGACAGCCTCTTCTGTCCACCTCTGGCATTGCACGACACGGGTGCACTTACCTACATGCAGGCAATACACGCATACACATAAAATAAAAATAATAAATAAAAAAAATAAAGGAAAATAAACTATTGCATTCTACTAATTCCTTAGATTGAAACCTACATGTTGACTTTCCTAAATCCACAGAACAGACTGAGTACTGATGCTACACTGTTCAGTCCTTATCCTGGGAGAGCTCACCAGTTGTAGCTCCCTGTGGCTAGGGCCCTTTGGAAAGAGAGACCTATTGCTTCATAGTCATCCTGACTTCACAGCAAAATGCCCTCAGCTTTAATTCTAGTTTGTGCTGGGATTGATATGGAATCATTTCCTTCAATGATATTGGTATTTTGGAGACTGCAATAAGTTGAGGATATCTGATGTTTATGTCAGCAATATCACCATCATGATTCAAAAGCTCAATGTTTTGAGGAATGTTTGCATTTACTTTAAATTTTTTAATTACATGTATATTAGAGAAGAATGTGCATGTAAGTTCAGGTGACAATGGATTTAACTGCCTGGAGCCTGAGTTGCAGGTGGCTGTGAGCCCAATGTGGGTGCTGGAAACTGAACTAGGGTCCTCTACAAGAGCAGTATGCACTCTTAACTGCTGAGTCATCTCTTTAACCCCCTGCACTTTCTTTTGATCTGAGAATTCTATTTTCTTAGAGATGAGGAACTCTGGTAAGATGCCAGAGGCACCAACAGCTGCCTTCCCTGGTGGGTCCCTCACAGGTAAACCCAACACACCACCAGTATTCTTTCATTCCAAGCATATTTATCAACGGAGCAAGCTTGGGCATCATTTTGTTCTTCCTCTCAAAAGCCCACAATCTCTATGAGATCTTTCACAATGACTCCAGCCCACAGTGATCATTTGCTTCAAACTCCTACTTAGTGTCACATAGTTTAATACTCAATTGGTCTCTAATTACAGTAATTAGATTGTAAGCTGCTCAAAAGTGAGGATTTAGCCCAATGCTAGGCCCAGAGGTGGCTTCAGTAAATGCTTGCTGAGTGACAGATTTGCATTTCTGGGTGGCTTCCAGGCAGCACGACAACTGGGTGAATTAGCACTGCCAGAGGATGCTATCCTAGTGGATTACTGAGCAAACCTTCTGTCTAATGGCCCTTTTTGCAAAGGCCACTGCTGCCAGACAGCTGGGCAGCCAAGGTAGTACAACTTTGATTCCAGATGTTCTCCAGCCTGTTTCTGCTCCTCGGAAGCCTACATGTGTGACTTGGGATTACAGCCTCACATTTTCAGATTTGAGAAGTCAGGAGGGACATATGGGAGGGGGACAGTGAGGCACAGTGTTTATATCTGCTGTGCTGAAGCTAACTTTCCTGAGGATACGTAGACATATAAAAGAGAGGACATGCTGAATTTATCAGTGAGTAAAGCACTGTACTGGAGACTTATATAACTATTTTGCCAGATTAGTCCAGAAACTGGATTAATATTTTAATCAAATTCTCTTGAACAGGAAAGGCAGCTGGCGGAGTGTTGGAGGTGACAGGTCAACCTATGTAGAAACCAAACGTGGTTTTGGAGAGCATGGAAAACACTTTGGTCATCATGTGGAGAATGAAGGGGAGAAAGGAACCAGATACATTTTCTAGGACCAAGAAATTATTGCTATTATAAATTATCCTTAGGGACACGATGGACTTATTGTAACATTTAAATTCAAATACTGGTGGCATTATGTCTTCATAGTGATGACTCTTGGCAGCAGCAGAGACTGCAGTGACTGTGACAGAACATCTCTCATCTCTGCTTTTACGATGCCATCTTAATTATGTAGATAAGCTCAGTTGTGGAAGCAAAGTGTGGCAAGGAACACACGGCACCATTCGTGTATCTTGATGCATGCTCTCTTTCTCCTGTGAACTAAATTCCAGCCATTAGCACACTGAAAGAAAAAGTACTTTCTCTTTATTTCCCTGCAGACCTGGATAGCCCCAAGTCTTTACAATGGTCTGTGTCACTGGCGCTCACAGAATGGGTCTGTAGTATGACACATACTGGGCTCTGGGAAAGCCGACTCTTTGCTTGGGAACTGCCATCAAATGGAAATTAATGTCTATAGTATGAACTGGGAATTTGTTTATGCTTCTGAATTGTGTGGGATGAAGGCTGGTGGTGTGATATTCTCAGGTGTACTGTTGATCCTGAGATATTTTAGAGGATGAGGAAATGAGCCCCAGGGTTGAAATAATCAGTGGTTGGAGATGCTGTCTCTATTTCAATTATTTTGGCAAGTGGCCCAGGGAACAGCTTCCAAAGGCCCCTAGATTCCACCAGATCCCTAAATGCTATCTTCTGTGTCTGTAACAGAGAAGGGAAATTGTGAAGGACAGAGCTCTGGATGGAGGTTTGTCTGTGGAACCAACAGATTGAATTGATAATGGGAGAAAGTTTTCATTATTAACTTTTATAAGGTGGCAGTGATTTCAGGGGTTTTATAGTGCTGGCAGATGATTTGGACCTTATTTTCATCTGGTGCTCACTGTTCATCGGACTGGGAACAGAATTTGAGATGAGAACTGGGGGTTCTGTAGCATTGGCATTAATATCCTGACAAATTTGAACTTCTGGGGGCGGTGCAAGATAGAATTTGTAAGGCCTGGAGAGATTAAACAGCCTTGGCTTCAGGAGGAATGGAGAAGTGAGGGAAGGACCAGGAAGTGGCTCCAGGAGAGAATTTGCCAGTTTCTCCTCTGATCCTTTACCCAAGGAAGACAGCAACGCTAAGAGTATAATTCCAGCTATCAATTTCACTAAAGAAGTAAGAGAAATAGCCAACCAGGAAGGACACTGGTGTCTGAAGGAAGGAGAGGCTGTCTGCTCTCCTGGTTGGTTAGGTGAAGGTCTTTCGATTTGTCTGTGTGGTAATAGGCAGAGTTACAACACAAAGTTGGAAGTTTCTTGGAACTCCCTTATCTTGTACGAGGCTGGGTGAGATGGCTTGGTAGCCACAGACAAACATGATGGTGTTTTTCTAAATGTTCCTTGGTCCCTTCTCCTTCTCCCTCATTGAGTGTGGCCCTCCTTCCATCGGAAGGTGAAATCTGAGATTCAATTTGTGATCTGTACCTATACAGATAGTACAGTGGTTCAGGTGCAGGTAGTTCAGTGCTGATGACCTGTTTTGAATCAAGTCATTTTAGACCATAGAGAGCAGTGCTCTCCACAGGATCTTGCCTCCTTGGAAATAAAGCCGTAAGACCTTAGAGTCATCTGAGGAGTAACTAATAATTGCTAATATTTATTGACTGTTTATTGTGTGTGAGGCCCAGCTGTAAGGGCTTTGCAGCTATAACTTTATATGATCTTTGCAGTAACCCGAGGAGGTTCCTGTCCTTATTCTCACTCAAGAAATGTAGTAATCCAGGTCTACAAAGTTTGGCCTGCTCAAGATCACAGAAGGGCAGAGGCAGAATTTAAACTCCAGAGCTCCCATTTCTTAACTATCATGTTAAACCACTTTAAAAAGATTGCCAAATAGGAAAAGAGCAAAGGGGATGGTGGTAAACATTGTTCCCTGTCCATCCCTCCCCTGGAGCAAGATTTTATAACTCAGGTTTAGTCATGGGTGAGTCTTTGGCTTTTTTCTGTAGGCTCTGGATTTGAATGTTTTTACTCTGTGTGTGCGTGCATGTGTGTGTGTGTGTGTGTGTGTGTGTGTGTGAGAGAGAGAGGGGGGGAGGTATTTTGTTTTTAAATTTTTAACAGTGTAAATCTTCTAGAAGGAAATGAACTACTTAGCTTGTGAAAACACATCTCCAGATATTTACATGCTTGAAAAATAAGGTTGGATCATCATCTTGGTGGCATCACAAAAACTGGAAGTAAAATGATATAATTTTGTAAACCTTATCGATGAAAGACATTGTTCAAAATCCACAGATGAATTTCCAATATGTTTGCATATTTTGTAATTGCTCATCCAAAAGACTAGCACATTAATATAACTATAATTATTAGGTAATACATATTTGATAGATACTAGCATTTGGGTGCCAGTTACTTACTATAACACCAATACTTCACAACAAAAAGCTCATAGAACCTCATGGGCATACAAAAAAGCTATTGTTGGGGCTGGAGAGATGACTCAGCAGTTAAGAGCACTGACTGCTCTTGCAGAGGACCTGGGTTCAGTTCCCAGCACCCACGTGGTACCTAGCAGCCGTCAGTAACTCCAGTTAATATCCTCTTGGGCATTACATAACACAGGTACAGGCAAAACACTCATGTATATAAAATAAAAATTAAGTAAAATAATTATTGCTTATACATTTAGCATAATAGGCTAAACAGATCTGTTGATTTTAGCTGGACTGGCCCACACTATGTAGAGTTCAGCTCACTGAGGGCTGATCTAGCCTGGCCTTGGGTGGAGTGAATGGAGGGAGTCACCTCTTCCATGTCGCTCATCTTCCAATATGCTGGACTGGTAATGTTCTGTAGTCTGTTGCAGAGGTGTCAGCTCTGACCTCAAGCTCAGAATAAGTCATCTAAGTCCACCCCATACTTCTGCTTGGCCCATATCTATTAATATCTCTTTGGTCACAGCAAGCCACATGGCCAAGCTTTAGACTGTAATAAGGCTTAGCTCCTTACTACATTCTGTCTAGTCCCCTGAAGAAGAACTGGAAGTTAGCACTGCAGAATAATGGTTATGGAATTGTGAGCAGCTCGGCCTGCTCATCTGCAATCTATAGCATAGTCTCACTTTGTAGAGAAACTCAGATCTCCATAGTTAAATGGCCAGCAGGCCTGGGAGCATTATGTGAAAGGGTAGGTATTTGAACCTGGGCTTGTCTTTCCTTATCTCTGAAGCACTTAATGATGTGTTGTATGTAGAAGATTTAGAAACTTTGTCTAGAATTCCTTTCCAGGTATCGAGAATCTTTAACTCCCTTAAATATCTTCACCAAGGGAGACACATCCAGCTATTGCTATTAAGCAATGTGAATGCTGTAAGGAATAATTAGTCAGCCAAGACTCTGGAAAAGGGCTAGGCATTATGAACAAAGAAATGCACAGAATTTTCATCACTGCCCTGCTTCATGTTGTATTTTATGATCTTTCAGATCACATGGCAGATAACAAACATTCATAACTCCAGTTACAGGGGCTACCCTCTTCTGGCCTCCTTGGGCATTGCACAAGTGCACACAAGTGCACTTACATACAGGCAGGCAAAATACTTATGCACATAAAAAATACAAATACATAAAATTAATAATAAAAATAAATATTCTTGTTTCTTTTTGTTTTCTTCTTTCTTTTCTTCAGGCTGGCCTTGAATCCTGTTTAGCTGAGGCTGGCCTTGAATCCTTGATCTTACTGCTTCTACCTCCTAAATGCTGGGATTATAGGCATGCATCATCATATTTGTCAAATACCCTTTCTACATGTATCTTAGCCAAGTTTTGCTTTCTAGCTTGCTTGCTACTGCCATTATTCCTTTTTTAAAAAAAATATTTTATTTGTTGTTATTTTTATTATTTTTTATGTCTGTGAGTGTTTTGCCTGCATGTATGTAGGGGCACCTGTGTTGTGCAATGCCCAAGGAGGACAGAAGAAGGCATTGGATCCCCTGGAACTGTATTTACAGATTGTTGTTAGTCACTGTGTGGGTGCTGGGAATGGAACCCAGGTCCTCTGCAAGAGCAGCCAGTGCTCTTAGCCACTGAGCCATTTCTCTAGTCCCTGTTATTTCTTTTATTAAACCAACTTTATGGCACACGTTCTAAAGAAATTTGGAAAATTTTATATACTTTTGTTGACCCTAGAGGCAAAATAGCAGATAATTTCATATTTAGACCCACTGCTTTCCAAACATGATTTTCTAAAGGAAAACCCATGATGCACTTGGTGCTCAGCCCTCTGGTCCTGTCCTGGACCATTGACAGAGACTACACTACAGCAGAGACTCCCTTCACCTCCTTACAGGAGGACAAATTTTAGAGGGTTCTGATGATCACTGAGGATCCATGAGAATCTTTGAGAGTGTTCTGTGGGTAAGAAAAATGTTGGGATCCCCTTTGAAATATGGAGTTATGTGGAAGTGGTAACTTAAAGAAGAAAGGATGCTTCCTCAAGAGTGAGGAGTACAAACAAGGCTGACAAATTTCAGTCAGTGTACAACTGATTGAGGCAAGATGAGAAATGAAATTGACTCCTAATGAGTCTGAGAATGTACTACATCTGTGTACCCTGGCTTCCCATATTGTGTAGCACTGACCTGCCCTCCCATAGGACTCTGTACTCAGTGAGGGCAAGAGCTATGTATGCTTGGCTGGTGTTCTTGTCTCCAAGTAGTTTAGTGTGTTATATTTGGCATGCACTAAATAAATACCTGTTGGCCCAATGTACCAGTAACCAACCAGTGCTTCTGGTGTTCTACTCTTGCAAAAACTCAGGAATACCCTTTATCTTATGCAATGAGAGTACCCACAAGTTGAATATAGTGCAGGACTTAGATTAAATCATTACCTGTTTTCCAAAGGAAAGATTTCTAATTATGGTGGAATACGAAGGAAGGAACATCACTGTAAATCAAAGAATTAGTCTTCATCTTGTAGCTCTGGTTTTGATATTAGCCACATGACCCAACAGCAACATCCCCGTGTATATAATCAGGATGTCAAATGATATGTTATATATGGAAATGCTTCAGAAATGAAAGTTCCATATTAAAACAGGGTGTTATGATTAAGTATGACAACAACTGCAAATTGTAGCTCTGGATGAGGTAAGAAAATCACACTCAAACCAGAGCTAGTAACAGATTGCCTTCATCCTGAATACAGCTCCAGTGCCTATCATGATGCATGGTCAACACCTTGGTGGAATTCATGAGTGATCTGCTACAAAATAGAATCGTGAAAATGGCCTGAGATAATTAGTCCTTCTGTTTCATAAATGAAGATTTTCACATGCTTATTATCACGCAATTCATAGGGGTTCCAAAATAGTTGAATTGCACAAGAAATATTGTTTTACTGAAACAATAATAAATGTAGTACTATTTTTCAATTCTTTGAAATTTTACAACCTGATCATGACACACATACTTTATATAAGGTAGTGTTCTTGTCTTATGAAACTTCTTACCTTAATGGTTCATAAGGCACAATCAGCCTCTCCTCCTTCAAATCAAACAAAACCATAGGCAAAAATAGTAGTTATAGACCAGTAGGAGAGTTCTATTGGGCAGCTGAGCCAGGGGGATTGCCACAAGTTTAAAGGTCATTCTGGGCTACAAAGTGAGTTCCAGGCCCACCTGGACTGCATAGCAAGACCACACCTCAAACAAACAGACAAAAAATAGAAGAGGAAGAAAAGAAAAATTATAACCAGGAAAACAAAAGATACGTCAGAAGAACTTTCTGGTCATGAGACTGAAAGGTTAGTTTCTGCTGCTTCTGAGGTTGGGCATGGAACTGGGGGCCTGGTGACTACAGGGATCGTGACAGTGATTTAGATAGCTGCTTTTTACAATTAAAATGAAGATTTAGTTTTATTTTATGTGTATGAGTGTTTTGCCTGCATGTATGTAAGTGCACCTGTGCATACATGCCTGTGGAGATCAGAGGAGGGTGTCAGAGCCCCTGGAACTGGAGTTACAGCTAGTTGTTTGCTGCCATGTAGGTGCTGGGAACTAAAGAACCCAGGTTCTCTGCAAGAACAGACAGTGCTCTTAACTGCTGAGCCATCTCTTGGCCCCTAGTTATTTGCTTTTGACACACTAGATCCTAGCAGTGATTAGATATCACTGCTGGTGAAGGCAACAGCATTGTGTGAGGGCTGCAGCATGAAGGCACCTCAGCGTCTACTGTCAGCATGTCTCTGACTCTACTGTCAGCACGTGGGGATCAACGGGAATCAGAAAGGGATTAGAAAATATCTCTGCTTAGGTTAAAATTAGCATAAATTTGACACGCTTTTCCATGTGACTGGATGGAAACTCTTTGGTTGATATCCAAAAGTGAGGGTTTCGAAAACCTTGCAGCAGATTTTGAGATAAGAGGATTTATTCAGGAATTTAGTCTTTGTTCTTAGTCTTAAATGGCTATTAGAAATATTTGCAAGACAGCAGAGTGGCATATTTTGTTTGTGATGGTTTGCAGCCCTTATTTATAAATGGAATATTTGCCATAGAAGACTCTTGATCTTATATCCTTTTCATAAAATGAATGCATTACTAGAAACACCAGACATTTCAGTGTTTGAGTTAGCATTGAGACAGGGTCATGTTCAGCCACATTCCCCTTCTCTGCTTGTTCATTATTTATACTGGACTTATCTCAAAAGTGGATTAAAGGAGAAAGCATGAACCTACAAGCCATCTTTAACCTCAAATATTCGATCTATGTCATCACATTTAAGTAGTTCAGAGTCTGCTTAAAAAAAGACAAACCAAAGTTTGGCTTCTCTTTGCCCCTTTGATAGAGTCAATGTTGTTAGGACTTAGTCTTAAGCCAGCATCTTTACAAGCTGATGTTACGCACCAATGGTCCTTTCTTGGTCTGCTTAAGGCAATACACAAACTGCTGCCTTGCGGTATAGATCTGTCACTCCAAAATTAAAAGTGAACCAATGCTACTTGCCTCCAAAGAGGCCTATGAGTCAGATTTCAATAAAAATAATCCCCCATTTCTGTAAGTTTTCTAAGTTTAAATGCTCATGTATTGGATTTAATTACAGTGAGGTTCCTCAAAAACCTTAGAAACATAATTTATGGGATATCTCCCTGGTCTTAAGATTGCACAGTAGGTCATTTGTTCACAAGGGGTCACCTTGTCATTGATGTGGCTAATCATAACACTCACAATAACAATTGTTAAGAATTCTGTTGGCTGAGTTCATAATAAATTCCTTACAAATATTACCTATTACCAAATAGACAATTACAATCAATAATAGAAAGTAGGTTGTTACTATGGTGACCTATTTCATAGACAAGGAAAATGAGACTTGGAAAGATTAGGTAAACTATCCGAGCATCACACAGGGCCAGAGTTGAGCCCACATCTGGATGGTTCCAAAGTCCATCTTTACTTTGCATTATTGCTTCTTTGCTTAATAAATTGTCCTGTATACGACATTATGCTAGATTATCAACCAGAAGAATCAACTCTTCCTTCCTCTTGTCTTAAAACTTTTTTTTCAGTTTTGAAGGAGTGAGTTTATTAAGTATATAGAAAGCAAAAGTAAAAGAATGAATACCGATTAGCAGGTAGAGAGAAGCAGCAGACAGCAAACATCAACTTGGGTGCTTACAACATTGAGTAGAGCTGACTGGAGTAGCCCAATTGAGGGAACAATCAAAAGTAACAGCATCAAATCAGGGACTTACAAACACTTGGTGGAAATGGCCTGGGGAAGCCCCACTGAGGCAGCCAGCTGGGCTTCCTAATCAAAAGTCCTGGGTGGACCAGAGCATCCCTTCAGGTGAGGCTTCCAGGGAAAAGAACAAGTAACAAGCAGCAGACAGATATCATCAATCATGGGCTCACAGTCATCCACCAGAAATGACTGGGGAAAAGCCATGCTGGAGTTCCCTATTGCGAATTCTAGGCAGTACAGTATCTCTATGGATGAACTTGCAGTTTCTTTCTAACTATAGGCATGTTTTTGCAGCATGGGATATAGTAATCTCTTTTGGAAATGGTTTATCTTCTTACTATTCTCAGTGACACAGTGTTTTTACTCCTGGACTGTTTGCTGTTTTTACCCCTTCCTGTTACAGAGCCAAGGAGCCTGCCTTACGGGGAGGGGGTGGGGGATGATAACATTCAATATAAACATGCTGGGTCTGAAGTGTGGGTACCAGCATTACTTCCAGAGTCAGCTTCTGAGTGAGCTCAAACAGCACATGACAATCTACCAATATAATATACATGTACATTGCACCCAGCTTTCAGATTTGTTCTAAGTGAAATTTGAGTAGCATTCAACATGTTTTTAGAAAATTCAAATACTGATCTACAGTGTGCTGGGTAGCTTTAGTGTAAACTTGACACACCTGGGTTGAGGGAGCCTCAATTGGGGAATTGCCTCTATTGGACTGGCCTGTGGCCATGCCTGAGGGACATCTTCTTGATGAGTGATGTGGGAGGGCCCAGCCCACTGTGGGTGGTGCCACCCCTGGGCAGGTGGGCCGGTGTTCCATAAGAAAGCAGGCTGAGCAGGGGTCAGGGGAGCAAGTCAGTAAGCAGCATTCCTACATGGTCTCTGTTGCATGACCTGGGATATGTAAGCTAAATAAACCCTTTCCTCCCCAAGTTGGTAGTGGTCAGAGTATTTTGTCACAGCAATGAAGAAACAAACCAGAACATAGGTTATGCTGGCACATACCTGTAATCCCAGTGCTTGGGAGATTGAAGCAAGAGAATTGTAAATTCAAGATCAGTCTGGCTACACAGTGAGTTTCGATCCTATCTAGGCTACATGGTAAGATTCTGTTTAAAGGAAATAAATAAGAAAACTCAAACATCTCAAATAGTATTAGTTTCTTTCTCTTCTTGGTTTAGTCATTTCTGGCTGAGCTTCTTTATGTCATGTTGCCTGTCAGGGCTCAGTGCTTTCAACTATGAAGGATGGGCCACTGGAGGGATGAAAGGTTCTCAGTGATCTTTCTCTAGCTTTTGTAGTCTATTGTTTTTTTCTGCTTGCTGTTGGGGAGATTGAAGGACCTGTGCTTCAAAAAAGTCACTATTTAAATTCACACGGAATTCTGGGTTTTTACTTGTTTTTTTGAGACACAGTCCCATGTAACATGGGCTGGCCTCAAATTCATAATGTAGCCAAAGTTGACCTTGCCCTCCCCAGGCTCTCACTTCTACTTCCCAGATGTTATTAGCATGTACCACCACACTCAGCTTCCCAAGGGATTCTGGAGCTCAAAAACCAGGAATTGGTGAAGGAACAGAAACTCCAGGTATCTGAAATCTAAGTTCCCCCAGGCATCAGAGCTTGGACGTGGGCCTGAGGACAGTGAAGTCACCATCTAAATGAATCAGAGTGTTCATTACTGCAGAAGAGAGTGATCTAGGTGATGTTACCTGCTACCACAACCTGTGGATTTAATTTGTATGCCAATAGATAGAGGATAAATTCAGTAAATAAGGTTAGTGGTAATTTGAGACAAGAATTAAACCAAAAATCTGAAGCATTGAATCTTTATTTTCCTTATTAATTCAATAAAAACTGTTTGACTTTCTTTAAAATTTTGATTTATTGTAAGAAGAGAAAAATCGGTCTTTTTTCATAAAAATTGTTCTAGTCTTATGAGTCCCTGGGATTTGTTCATTTGAGGTGGCATAGATGTGTGATCTCAGCTACTCAGGAGGCTGTGGCAGGAAAATCAAAAGCTCAAAGCCTACCCGAGTTATAGATCAAGTTCAAGGCCATTCTCAGCAAATTATGAGACCTTATCTCAAAAAAAAAAAAAAAAAGTGAAAAGGGCTAAGAATGTAGCTCATTGGTACAGGTTTTGCATAGCACGTGGGAGGCTGTAGTCTTAATATCCAGTGCTGCCCAAAACAGAACAAAACTCAACAATGACAACAAGCCAGAAAACAAAAGAAACAACAACAAAATCTCTAGATTACGTATTTGAGTTTACAGTTTTATAGGAAAGATTACAGTAAACAGTATTGTCTACCACGTATGAAAACTGAATTTGTTTTCATAAGCATTGTTTCTGCCATGTTCATGGAAAGACCCTTGTTTTTGTTTCTTTAATTTCCCAGACTGTGATTTTTATCTCTAGTTCAATTAGGTGATTTACTTTTTCTGTAGGGCACAGGGGAAAGAGAAGAGTAATAGACAAATGATGGAAAACCTCTTGGTGTCTGGGAATGGGAGAGGTCGATGTCGAGGACCATAGCTGGCCATCAAGGAAGGTAGGATGTTCATTCTTAAGAATCAGTCCTTCAAGATTGGAATCTGCAAATGACAGAAACCTCCCCTGTCCCCAACAGCATCCCAACACAGAGGTAAATCCACTGCCATGCACAACCTGGGACCTCAGGGGAGGGGCTGTGGGGAGTGCAGCCACTCGGAGAAGGCTGGAACTGCTGCCCAACATTGAAAGCCTTCTATTCTCCAATCTGCTCCACTATCAGCCCATCACCAGAGGAATGTGGAACCATGACTCCGGGTTGGGGACCATAGCTCCAGGTTCATAGGAGGGTAGCACAACTCCAGCTCACAGAAGACCACAGCTCCAGGTTCATGGGAGACAACCACAGTTCTCACACACAGGAGGGGACTGCAGCTCCAGCTCACAGAAAGACACCACAGCACCAGACTCAAGGGAGACAACCACAGCTCCAGCTCATGGGAAGGGTCCATAGCTCCAGGTTTACAAGAGGGAATCACAGCTCCAGGTTGACAGGAAGACACCACAGCTCCAGGCTCATGGGAGACAACCACGGCTCCAGCTCATGGGAAGGGTCCATAGCTCTAGGCTTACAAGAGGGAATCACAGCTCCAGGTTGACAGGAAGACACTACAGCTCCAGGCTCATGGGAGATAACCACAGTTCTAAGGACACAGGAGGCATCATAATTTTAATTACATTGGTTCCTATTACTTTCCTGTCTCCATCGCTCTGTCCACATGATTACACTTGTGTTTAAGAAAGAGCATTTTGGCTTCTGTGCAGTAAACAGAGGCAATAGTTATCTGTTGGCTTGAATTTCTCACTGGAGGGACATCAATATCAGAGAAAAGCACTTTTCACTTCTGCTCAAGGAAATAGATGGATTGAGTATTTTCTTTTTCATGGTCAAAGACTCTGTTGGCTTTTTTTAGTTTCAGATCTTTCTCCATGTGGCGGGGTCAGGGAAGACAAGTGATGAGGTGTCTTCTTACTGGAGTCACATTTTAAGTCCTTTGATTGAACATGAAGGTCATTTCCCACTTAAAACTCCCCACCTTCACCGTGCACCAGGCCAGGCCCTGGGAGTGCATGGTCATGTCTTCACCTTACCACACTGAGAGCTGCCACCACCACCAGCAGCACCCACGGCCACGCTGCTGCCATTTTGGCTTCCCAGTTACTTTCTTTCTTACTTGTCATGTCCTGAATTCAGAATTCTAAGATCAATATGAAAGCACCTAAGGTCAGGAAAATCTTCATTCTGTGTGGTAAGTTTCCTCACGTAGTCCAGCACATGAACTCAGCATCTTAGGAGCTGCTGTGCTCCAGGTCTGAGGCCTGGGAGTATACCTCATCTTCTAATACTTTTAAAATTAAGTTTTAAGCTTTCACTTTAAGTTAGTTTTAATCTTGTGAAAAAGCTCTATATGCCTAGATTCCCAAATGTGAACATCTTACATAACTATAATGATCCAAGACAGGAAATTAACACTGATATGATTCCATTAACGGCCAACAAACTTTGTGCAGTTTACCAGCTTCCCCTCTAAATTCCAGGTTCTAAGCCAGAGCTTGTCATGTCTCCTTGGTCTCCTTCAAGTCCAGCCCTATAGTTGGGAGTTGGGACCTTGTGAGCGAAGGCCTCATTCAGTCTGCACCCTGGCAGGTTTGCTTGCTCTGCTCCAGTTTGTTGAGTCTAGAATAGTTCCTCAATCTGTCTTTGACATTCACAACTCTCTTAAAAAGTACTGTCAACTTATTCTTACAGAATTTCCTTAATTTAGGTTCATCTGAGTTTTTTTTCATGAAAAAAATTGGATTATGCATTTTGGGCAAAAATGTTTTTGAAGGCATGAGATGTTTCAGTGTGTCACACCATGAACTGCGTAATGGTGATCTGTCTGGTCACTGCTGACAGTAATCATTCGGTTAAGATGATTTCTTTTAGATTTTTCTAAATTATTTCTAAGTTATCTTCCCTAGTAATTAGCATTTTTTGGTAGGAAATATATTTTGAGACCATGTGAGTATCCTCTTTCTTTTAATACTTTGCCACTAATTTTATCATTCATTGATAATTCTCTCCTGAAATAATTATTACTGTACAGTGTTTGAGAACATGATTTGCCCTCATTATTACTTCTGCACTTAATATTGAAATTCTACTGTGAAGAAACCTTTTTTTCCTCCGCTATTTTCAGTTATATAAATCTGTACGAAATTGTGAGTTTTTATATTGTTAGTTATAGTCTGTTCCTATCATTTGTTCCTGTTCTTTCATATTTGGGCCAACAGAACCCTTTCAAGTTGATTCCTGTATTCTGCTGATATTTCCCCATCATTTTTTAAGATTTTAATTTTTAAATTATTTTTAATTATGTGTGTTCCTAATGTGTCTGTGTGAGGATGTGTGCACATGAGTGTAAGTGTCTGAGGAGTCCATAGGACTCCCTGGAGCTTGAGTTATAGGTGGCTGTGAGCCATCTGACGTGGATGCTGGGAACCAAACTTGGGTCCTCCACAAGAGCAGTCCCATGCACTTAACCACTGAGTCATCTCTCTAACCCCACCACTTTCTTTTTATTTCTTATTTTTATTTTATGTGTACAAACACTTTTCCTCATGTATGTAAGTGCACCATGTATGTGAGTGTAAAGCCTATGGAGGTCAGAAGAGGGCATCAGAAGAGGGCATTGGATGCTGTGGGGTTATAAAAGGTTGTTAGCTGCCTTGTGGGTTCTAGGAAATGAACTTGGGTTCTCTCCAAGAGTTTCCAGTGGTCTTAACTGCAGAACCATCTCTCCAGCCCTGCTCTCTCATTACTCCTAAAAAACACTATCAGGTGGGGAATAGGAGGACATGGCAGAAAAGGGAGTATGCAGGGGGATAACTAACACTCAAGGCCTTTTGAAAGAGTCATATGGAAACATAGTACAGAAGTCTCTCTCTCTCTCTCATATATTATTTAAATGTACTTACCCTTTAACAGTGGTTCAATGGCCCTCATAGATACCACAAACTAGCAGATGAAAATGCCAATGCCAGGAATAGACTCCCTCTTTTTGGAGTTCTTGACCAGAGATATACCATAGATCCTCAAGCAGCACTGGCTATTTCCATTGTATTTGGTTGCCCACCCAAACTCAATGGTAAGATCCTATTGCTGAATCATAGAACAAACCAGGAGAAATCAAGCTGATACTGACCTCGAAGCTACATCTCTGCTAGCTTTCATAGTATTAGAAGGTTACTGGCCAAGGTAGGTAATCATCAACCTTAGCCATCTGTGAACATTGTAAGTTGCAATAACAACTGGAATGGCAAAATGTGCCCAATGGTGCAATAATGGCATGAATATTATTGAAATAATTAACCATCTTCTCATTGGGTTTAAGGTGCACTTCACAATAGAGAATCCATACCTGACACTGTTAGGAGAGCCAAGAACCTGTGGATAAACAGGTCACAGCCCTGAGGGTTGAACCTACTTCTATCATTCTGCTAAATAGACATAATATTAAACTGACTCATAAGGACTCATTATTATACCCATAGATTAGTGCAATTCTCACCTCTCACCAGAGAAGGTTCTTCTTGCAGCAGATGGTAATTAACACAAAGACCTACAAATGGTCAGTGTGCAAAGACTAGGAGACTGTGGAGTACTCAGTCATAAATGGGACACCTATATCTCACTCTCTCCTCACAAGGCTCAGGGATCTTTGTGGAGGAGGGGCAAGAAAGATTGTAAGAGCTGGAGGTGGTAGATGAATACAAGGAACATATGTTGTCTGCACACCACAGGGTAGTTGCATATATGAACTCACAGTGCCTGTGACAGCATGCACAAGAGCTTTGCAAACCCAAGCCAAACAGTGCCCCAGCATGCATAGGGAAAAATGGACAAAAAGCTGCAGCCCTATCTGAGAATCTATTGACAACACATAGACGTTGGGGGAAGGAGAGTTAGTTTCCCTACTGGTGTTGATGCCTGGTAAGTTGATCAGACTCCAGGGGATGGACTTACATCCAGGAGCACTTGGGAGGCACAAACTGGATTATTTGACCTTAAAAAATGTAAAGGACAAGAATGGAAGACATAAAGTTGAGGGGCATAGTAGGGAGGGGATAAGGAGTAGGGAGGAGCTCTGAATATGATAAAATGTATGGAATTCTGGAATCAAGAACATTTTTTAAAAACACTATCATATTTTTGGCAACACAAGATGTTCCACATTCCAGGTGTGTTTTCCCTGCCTGTCTCTGAGATCAGCCATTTCTCCAGAGAGCCCCAGCATCTTTTTGCTGAGAATGGTATTTAGAAGCCAAGATATGATTACTGGGTATGATTATTACTATTAAAGTGTCAGTGCTTCTGGCCTCTCAGTGGACAGAGCAAAAATACACGTGAGTATACACTATCTCCATCTTTCTTTGTACATTTGTCTTTCTGAATATTATACGTGTTAAAAATACATGTATTCAGAGTGATGCCTCCAATTCTGAGCCAACACCATAGGTTTATTCTAGACTCTATAACTCCTTTTCAGTGAGAAATCTGCATATTATTTGATACAATATAATAATTAATTTGCTCAATATTAAAATGTTCAGAAACTGGTTCCCCACACCCCTGTAAGAATACTTATGCTAGGTATATCTGCCTGTAGTCTTAGTGTGTATAGTCAAATACTCTTCTTCAAAATGGGTTAGGTGAGTTCCTTTTCCTCTTTCTTTTTATGTGTGGTTATGCTATTGATTTGTTATTGTGTAGTTGGTTTCAGTTGCTTGTCTGTATCCACCAGTGTATTTTCCAAATGAGGTCTGAATTTCATCTTTGGAAGAAAGTTTCTTGTAATTCTGTTCATGTCATGGATTACTCTCTCAACCCTAGCATATTCTTTGGAGTTCTCGTTATATTTTTATACTTAACTCTCTCATGAAGTTTATATTGAACTCCCCTCTTCAAACCACTGTGTGATTCTTTTCTCCTGATAGGTCCCTGTTGGAGACATATTCGTTTTAAAAATGTTTCATTTCTTATTTTATATGTATGAGTGTATTACCTGCATGTACATAAGTGCACCTGTGTCATGCAATGCCCACAGAGGTCAGAAGAAAACATCAAATCCCCTGAAACTGAAGTTATGGATGGTTGTTAGCTGCCATGTGGGTGCTGGGAACTGAACCTTGACCCTCTTCAAGAGCAACTAGTCCTCTTATCCGCTGAGTCATTTCTCCAGCCCCTGTCTGAGACATGTTCTATTTTAGAGTTCTTTTTTCATTCTTGTTGATTTCTGTATATCTTGGATGAGTCATTACTATGGTTGCTTTTAGTGACTTTTCTTAAAGATATGACAAGTTACCTGACAAAAGCAAGATAAGAAAGGAAAGGTTTGGGGAGATGTAGTGCATTGTCAGAGAAGACATGGTGATGAGACTGTGAGGCAGCTGGTCACACTGTCTGCAGTCAAAAAGCAGAGAGAGACAAATGCTGGTGTTCAGCTTGCTTTTCCTTCCCTGTTTATTTAGTCCAGGACCCTATCCCATGGGATGATACTGCCCACATTCAAGGTGGGTCTTCCCCTCCTTAGGTAAACCTGTCTTGAAAACATCCTTACAGACACGCCCAGATGTGTACATAGGTGTATCAAGTAATCATGACAGTGGGCAAAAATCAGAAACATAGAAGGAAGTTTATTCAGAAAAGATTCACTCCTTGCCCGCCCCCCACATCAACTCTATGCTGTTCTTGTTTTCGCCATCCTCTGCCAACTCAACCCTACATACTTCTGGACATTTATCCTATCTCGTTAATTACTACATTATCTTTTCTCTACTTTTTCACTATCAAGTAGGTATGCATATAGTTGATTTTCTTTTATTTTTTGCTTTATACAAAAGGTATCATTCTGTTGATTTGCTTATCATTTTACTTTTTCCCCCTTAGCAACATCTCTGTCCTAGTTTGTTTCTTCATTGCTGTGACAAAAGACTCTGACCACTACCAACTTGGGGAGGAAAGGGTTTATTCAGCTTATTATCTCCCAGGTTGTAGTTCATCAGGGAGCCCAAGGTAGGAACTCAGGGCAGGAACCTGGAAGCAGGAGCTGGAGCACAGGCCATGGAGGAACACTGCTTACTGGCTTGCTCCTTTGGCCCCTGCTCAGCCCGCTTTCTTATGCAACACAGGCCCACCTGCCCAGGGGTGGCACCACCCACAGTGGGCTGGGCTCTGCCAAATCGCTCATCAAGAAGATGCCCCACAGACATGGCCACAGGCCAGTCCAATAGAGGCAATTCCCCGATTGAGGCTCCCTCAACCCAGGTGTGTCAAGTTGACACGAAAGCCATCCAGCACAATCTCCCAGGAAGCATAGCATCCAGATGTATTAAAAATCTTTATTATTTTATTCACGGCTGCATTGCATTTGGTTGACTGTAGGTCTGCATGTAGTAGCATTTAGTCACCTCCTCTAAAGAATGTTTGAGCCATTTCCAACCAATACTGCAATGAATAAGCTGTGCGTATGTGTTTTTGGAACTCTATCTTCAAAGCGGATTCCTAGAAGTGGGATTGCTCATTTGAAAGGTGGGTGTATGAATCGTTCCGTTAGTCACTATAATATTCCCCTCAGAAAGGGTTCTGCCAGTTTGCCTCCCCACCTTCAGTTCTTCAGAGTACTTACTTTTCTCTAGCCTTGCCAATAGGATGTGCTGTCATACTTAATATTATTTATAGGTGGGAATGCCACAGTTTTGAATTTTACTTATTTAATTAAATTCCATGTATCCTTTTAGATGCATTAAAATTGTACATGCTATTTTTCTATTTTTCTGATAATTTTGGTAGTTTCTCTTTATGAATTCTTTAAGTATTGAGGCTTCTTTGAGGTAGAGACAAATGTGTCATTTGTCTTTTGACTTTGTGTGTGGTTTTACAAACCACATCTATCAATCTTTTATTATTTCTTCTAGATTTTTGAATCTCCATACCAAAGTTAAAGAAGAATTAATCCTTGCTTTCTTCTGGTAGTCATATAAGTTAAATGGTTATGTGAAGATTCCTTATCTATTTGGAGTTTATTCTTATACCTGGTGTGAGATGCACATTTTATCTTTTTCCAGTGACTACTCAATTCTGCCCTGGCCCCTCTGTTGTATGTATATACCTGTGTATATATGCCTGTGTGCTTGACTCTCTTTGGGGAATTTTTTTCTACCTCACTGGTCTGTTCATCTCATCCTGTCAATGTCCACTGTTTTAAACCCAGAAGCCTGGCAATAGTTCTTAGTGTCTAGTGGAGCTAGTTTCTTTTCATATTTGTTCTCTTAAGTAGGTTTGTCAGGCTGGAGAGATGGCTCAGCAGTTAAGAGCACTGACTGCTCTTGCAGAGGACCCGGGTTCGATTCCCAGCACCCACATGGCAGCTACGAACCATCCTTAACTCCAGTTCCAGGGGAATCCGAAGCCCTCTTCTGACCTCTG
>NW_008335281.1:1574707-1601174 GCF_000622305.1 Nannospalax galili
AGCATTGCATGACACGGGTGCACTCACATACATGCAGGCAATACACTCGTACACATAAAATAAAAACAATAAAATAAAATATTTTTAAAAATAGGTCTGTCATCTCTTCTTCCCTTCTTGCTTTTCCCTACTGATGTTAAAAACAACTTGTTCATAGTTCACATGATTCAATTATATGGTGCTAAATTTAGGGGACGCAGTTGAGGGGCTCAAAGACATGTTTGCATGAGTAGTGGATAGTTCAATCAATGAGAATCTATGGCAGAGACAAGGAAGAAGACTGAGGAACAAACATTAGTAGCAAACATTAGACGCAGTGAGGAAAATATCACAGAGATAGGAGACAAACTCCAGGTATGTTCTATATCCTGAAGTCAAGGTTGGTTGGGGCATCAAGATTAGATGGTCAAAATCTATGGCCCATCCCAGAAGGGGCAGGGGAAACATGACCTGGAATTACAATGCTCAAGGGCCAACACACTCAATGTGGGAGTGCCCACATTCTAAGCCTTCAGATGAGGTGCATTTATAGTATATGTTTGGAAGAAAAAGTTCCCGATCATTTGTTCGAATTGCCGGTAAGGTGGCTTTAAAGAGTTTAAGTGTGTTTACTCCTTATATATTTCTTAAGTGCAGTCTTATTTTATTCCTGGAAAATTTAAGTGCCTTCTTGGAGAGTTTAACAATTTGAAACTAAAAGTTTCAAATGCATTTTAACAGCCCCCTTTCCCTTCTCTGCCCACACATTTACCAAAATAAACAAGGGTACCCAGCAGGCTTCTCTCTGATTGCATAGCATTGAGAGCTGCAAATTCTCACTTTTGGGTTATTTCAGCCTTTGGGGAGATGGTGAAGGGTTCCTTTCCTCAAATACTCTCCAACATGATATCCCTGCCAGGGATCTTTCTAAAGCTCTGTGGCTATAAAGTGAAAATATTGGATGAAATAAAATTTTGATTAAAAAATTAGGGGAGGTGGAGTCAGCTTTGATTTTTGTAGTAAGAAAATACCTCGGTCCTGATAAAAAGTGAGAACTTGCAGCTTGGCAGTGAGCTATGGCCTCTGCTTCACTTACCCCACTCCTGGCTTGTGGGGATCCACCATTCCCACCCTCCATGTAAACACAATTCACCTGTTGGTTCATCTCTCCCCACCACACACAAAAAAAGCAGATTCAGACACCCCTCTTATGCTTATTATATTAAACTCACAGGAATGTTATCTGCTGTGATAGCACAGAATCCACCACAGCATATGCTAATAAACAGGTCTATGACAAACCCTGGTCTACTGTGAAGGAAACCCAATTTGTCACACCCTTACCTTTTTCTCATCTGCATGCACCATCCCACCCTGCTCTGAGTCTAAAACAGTCAGGTTCCTAGTGCAGTGCTCTGGGCATGAGCATGGTTATGTTATCACGGATTGATATCGGCAAGCTAATTGTAGAGAGCAGTAGAAGAGAAGGGAAGGGTTTCCTGTCTGTAGAGATCTCTCTCTCGGCTGGCAGTGCAATTTAGACAGATACCTTGCTTCAGGCAATGACTACAGCTCTTAGCAGCTACACATTCAAGTGTTCAGAATCATTCCTGATTCAAGATTGTTCTCACCTTGGTCTGGCCCTTAGCTCATTAAAGTATCTTTTGCCGGATGGAGAGATGGCTCAGCGGTTAAGAGCATTGACTGCTCTTGCAGAGGACCCATGTTTGATTCCCAGCACCTACGTGGCAGCTAGGAACCATCCTTAACTCCAGTTCCAGAGGACTCTGAAGCCCTCTTTTGACCTCTGCGGCATTGCACAACGTGGGTGCACTCACATACATGCAGGCAAAACACTCATACACATAAAATAAAAATAATTTTAAAAACTGTCTTTTGATTTACTCAGTGGTTAGCACAGTGGGCAGTGCATAGCAGGTGCTCAAGATACGTAGGTGTGGTTGTATGATGCTCAGTCATTGAGTTCAAAGTCTGACCCTGGGAAGGGGATTTAAATACCATCAAATTATATTGTATGAAAATGGCAAAAATTCAAAAAAAATTAAGAGAAAGTTCTTAGCTGGGGGTGGGGGAAGAACAATGTTTGACCCTCCAAAATAATTACCTTCAAATTTCAGGAAGTAACAAGGATAATATTTTGGTAGATTTTCCCTATCATCCAGTGTGACAACTGTCTTGTCTCACCCTGATTTAGGTTTCTTTGATTTCTCTGATACTTTGTTTCTCCTTTTTCTATGCCTTTGGGTGACCTCAAATTTAGAGACCCTTGTAACAGAACTTGGCCCTCTGGATTGTTTCAAAAGTCAGCCTGTCCCTAAAGAATGAACTTAATTCTACATGAAAATGCCAGCAAAGCCTGACCTCATAATACCAAATCTGGTTACCAACTGAGAATGTCACTCACATTTCTTTTAAGGATTCTTCCCAGCACAAGAGGAAACTTTTAGATGGAGTCACATATACATGACCAGTAAATACATGCTTGACTTAGAAAATCATCAGGGACACACTGATGAAAATTAAGGGGAGCAACTGAACAGCATACCTCACATTTATATGATTGATGACATCCAAAGTCAGCATGATTGTGGGAAAATTCATATATTTTGTTTGGAATGATGAGTAATAAACATCTTTAGATGCCCTATGAATAGAACTGATCAAAATTTCAAGTATGGGTATTTATTAGTTCATTTTTGGTTTGACTTACATATTCTAAAAAATCTTTTCTTCTTTTTCTTCCTTCTTCCTCCTCCTTTTCCCCTGCCTTCACCTTCTCCATCATCTTTGTTGTTGTTTACTAGAAGTCTTACAGGTAGAAGTCTGCTTTCCCCAGTGAGTCTTGCTGTGGCCCCCACCTGCTTTTTACCATGTTCCTTTTAATCTTGTTTTCTTAGTGACAGAGTAGAAAATGCCTATAACCAAGTTGTTTTTTATTTAAAAGACTTTTGGGCTGGAGGGATAGCACAGCCATTAAAGGCTAAGGCTAACAACCAAAAGGTTAATTTAAAGGACTTTTCTGAACCAAATAAAGGGGAGGTATGTCTTAAGGAAAGGAATTAGCAGCATTAATGAGGAAGTTTGGTTGTGGTACTGGGCCCTACAGGGGACCTGCTCTTCCTCCTTGGCCCTTCCTGGTACCTGCACCTCTTCTCTTTAACTGAAGATCCAAGAATACCACCTTATCTGAGCTATGATGTAGTTAGTTCCCAGCATCCTTACCCACCTTAGTCAAGGCTTTAGAATTTTTTTTAGCTAATATGTTCAGCTTTGTTGGGGTGTGACTATCTTTGTTTCACTGAAGGTAGTCATTTCTTCCATGAGTCTTAAGAGAGGAAAATGAAATAAAATCCCTGCTTCTTTTTTTATGTTTAATTGGAAGTTTAATTTCAGAAACCACATTGTAACTTATTTGAAATTGTCTTTGTTTACACTTTTTTTCAATGCATGCTTGCTCATAATTGGCTTGTGTTAGTCATGCACACTCACCCCAGAAAAAAACAAACATCTACTTAGATTGCTAAATATTGTTGAAAATCACTTTCCCTTTTTTGTCAGAAAATGTTCCCAGTCATTTTCGATTCTTGTACTCTCTTTGGTGCTTGTCAACGGCCTGTTAGAGTTTTCCCAGGAACATAAGTGTCTGAGAAGATGAATGAAATGTTTCAATGTTTGGTCAGAGAGTAATTCATCCATTTTAGTAAACAGCAGCCAACTGCGCATGACTTGTTTTCAGAATGCCAATGACCATGACCACCTTTTAGGCTGTACTGTCAGCTGATGGTGTGTTTGGTGGAGTGGTCAGAGTTAGGTTGTGGCTACCTGTGTATCAAGATTATGGAAGGGATGGTGAGAAACAACCACAGTACTTGATAAAGAAAGGTCAGTTCTGTTGGGCTTAAAAACATTTTTTAAAATTTGTTTTCAATTTTCATTTTACTTGGCAGTTTATTCTAACAGGAAAAAGACAAGTTTCTGTTTCCCACATAGGTAAAGAGTTGAGTGTTAGCTACAAATCAGTTGGTATCATTTAATTTTTTTTCCTGTTTTTTTCCAGAATCTTATAGAGTGCCACACTGGACATCTGGTTTTGTTTGTAGGCAAGCATTAGTGAAAGAGTCATGGAGCATCTTTCTTCCCCAGAGGGATGTCCTTGCCCTCACAACAAGCTTAGCTACTTTCTGTGTTCTTGATTTCCTGTAGGATGTTGTAGCATACCAGGACACAGGCTTCTTTTGTGTGAAGCAGCTGTTCTTAGAGACTCCATTTGGTGATGAGACATATTGTTCTTTGTAAACAGTTTACCCCCTAAATCCCCTGAGTGTGCCCAGGACTTTATTGCTCCTCTCCTCTCTATTTTGTAACTTTGGTGAAGGAAACAACTTATTTCTTAGTATTAAAAATATTGTCTCTGTTCTTATTTTTTAAGACCTTGAGATGCACCATTAGGTTATTTAAGACAGTTTTTAATGTAAGCACTCCTAGCTGTAAGCTCTCAGCTGTACACCAGTGGTCTTGACGAGTTGTGTTTTATTTTCATTTTATTTTAGATTTTTTTTTTGCTTACAGCATCCTTTATGGCATGAACTGTTATTCTAGAATCTTTAAA
The DNA here is from genome assembly GCF_000622305.1 of Nannospalax galili. Classification (NCBI taxonomy): domain Eukaryota; kingdom Metazoa; phylum Chordata; class Mammalia; order Rodentia; family Spalacidae; genus Nannospalax; species Nannospalax galili. The sequence goes on from NW_008335281.1 coordinate 1,579,317, forward strand.
TTTCACTTATAATTTATTCAATGAGCCACTGATCATTCAACAACATACTACTCAGGGCTGGAGAGATGGCTCAGCGGTTAAGAACTCTGGTTGTGGGGGCTGGAGAGATGGCTCAGCAGGCAAGAACACTGGCTGTTCTTGCAGAAGACCCGGGTTTGAATCCCAGCACCCACATAGCAGCTAACAACTGTCTGTAACTCCAGTTCCAGGGGATCTGACAGCCTCTTCTGTCCTCCATGGGCATTGCATGACATGGGTGCACTTACCCACATGCAGGCAATACATGCATACACATAAAAATAAAAAAATAATAAAGTTTAAAAAATACACTACTCAAGCCAGCTATGATAGCACAGATCTGTAATTTCAGCACTTGGGAGCAGGAAATTGGGAGTTCAAGGCCACCTTTGGCTACATCATGAATGTGAGGCTAGCTAAGACCCTTTCCAAAAGGAAAAAACAAAATTTTAAAAGGAAAAAAGAAAGGAAAAGGGGAAGGAAATAAGTGAATAAAGAAGAAAGAAGGAAGGAAGGAATGAAGGAAAGAAAGAAAGAAAGAAAGAAAGAGAAAGAAAGAAAGAAAGGAAAAGAAAGAAGTATGCATTGTTTCATTTCCAGATTTCTGTAGTTTCTATTACTACTGATTTCTGTTTATAAGAAATTATTTCTATTCTTTCGCACTTGTTAAGTCTTTGTGGCAGAGAATGTGAAATTTTTAGAGAAGATTCCATGAGCAGCTGTTAAGAATGTATATTTTGTAGAGATGAAATATTCTTTAGATAGCTGTTCAGTCCATTGACTCTATGGTATAATTAACTCTAAAGTTTCTTTGTTGAATTTGGTTCTGATGACCTATGATCTTTTATCCTATTTAATGTTTATTTCATGGATTTTAGAGTCCCAACATTCAGGGAGAGAGTGTGTGTGTGTGTGTGTGTGTGTGTGTGTGTGTGTGTTTACAATTGTTGTAGCTTCTTAATTGTTCTCTTTAATAATATGTAGTAGTTTGCTTTATCTCTTCTGACAAGTTTTTGTTTGGAGTCTATCATATATGAGAATAGCTACATGAGTTTGCGGTTTTTATTTACTTGGTAGCTTGATTTCTATCCTTTGACTCTCAGTTTATGATTTTTTTTTATTAAACAGTGAGATGTGGGTTTTTTTTGAGACAAGGAATAGTTGGGTCTTTCTTTTAAAATCTAGTTATTTGATTGGTGAGTTGAGGCCATTTGCATTTAAGGTTACTATTGAGAGGGATTTGCTATTTCATATGGTTTTGTTGTGTTACTGTGGTTGGATTGCTAGTTCTTTTCTTCCTCTCCTATTAGTATTATGAGTTTTCTGGTTTACTGTACTGGATATGATTAATTCCTTCCTATTCTTCCTTTGTTCATCCAACACCCTCATGAAATTTACTTTTTACTGTGCTTTCAGTTGGAGCCTGTGTATTGTAGTCCTGTAAGTATCTTATGCAGTGTTGGCTTGGTGGTCATGTACTGTCTTATTTATTATTGTCTTGGAATGTTCTTATTTCTCTGTAAATATTAAACAATAGTTTTGCTGGATATAGCTATCTTGGTCAGCAGTAATTACTTTCAGGACTTGAAATATATCATTCCATGCTTTTCTGGGTTTTAGGGTTCTGATAACAGATCTGGTGTTATTCCTATAGGTGAGTTGGCATTTCTCCCTTACAACTTTTGATATTTTTCCTTTGCTTTATATTTTGGACACTTTGACTATTATGTCATGGGGAGATTCTCTCATTATGTCTAGTTGGGGGTTCTCCATGCTTCTTGTGCTTGGATGTTCATTTCTTTCTATCCGTCTCAGAAAATTTCTGCAATAATTTCATTGAATAGATTCTCTATACTTCTGGTTGCAATGACATCTCCTTTTTCTAGCCCACAGATTCTTAGGTTTGGTGTTTTAATTATATCCCATAGTTCTTGAGTACTGTAATCATACTCATTTTTTTCTTGATTGATGTTTGAATATGATATTTCTTCAAAATTTTATTCTATCCTGGATATTCCTTTTTCTGCTTAGCTGAGTCTAGCAGTGATGTTTTCTGGTTGTTTTTCATTTGATTTACTGCGTTATTTACAACATTTCTGGATTTTTTTCTTCAAAATGTCAATTTCTTTTCTGAATTTTTCTTCCATGCTGCTGACTTTTATAGCAATATTGCTGATTTTTCATCCATTTTGTTAATCTTTTCCTCTAACCTGTTAATTTCCTCTGCAAGACCTGGTATGACCCAGAAGATGTTCCTCTGACCCTGTGATGATGCGCCATGGACCCACCTCCTTCCCACGCTCTGCAAAGAAGCCACTCCCCTTCCCTCTTCCTGCCAATCCGTTGACCATAGCTGCTTGCAGGGGAGGGGCTAAGGGAATAAAAGCTGGAAAACCACGAGGTTGGTCCCTCGCCATTTTGTAAGGCTGTCTGGAACCACCAGATTTCTGTGGGTGCAGACTTTCAAACATAGCGGTGCACCCCTTGTCTGTAAGTAAACCTGTACCCCAAGCTCAGTTAGCAAGTCTAATAAACTCTTAAAATTCTTCAAACTGGGATTTGGAGAAGTTTTTCCTCAGGTTGTCACAAGGACTATGGGAGGAGGGGATTGGATGCCATGTGCACTTCCCAGCAGTGAATTTGACTTACACCTGGTTTGAATTCTTTAATTGTTTGTATCCTCTTTGAGTCCATTTGTACGGATCTAAAGCAATAGGGAACAAGATATAATAAATATAGAACAGAAATTAATGATCTGGAGTCTAAAAGAACAATACATAAATCAAACAAAATGCTGGTTCTTTGAAAAGATAAATATTGACAACCTTCTATCAAAACTAGTCAAAAGAGAGAGACTATCAAAATTAGCAAAGCTAGAGAGACATTAAAAGAGATTGCAATGAGATCCAGGTGGTCATTGGAGAATACTTGAAAATTTTTTGCTCCAAAGAAATTGTACAAAGAAATGGATAAGTTTCAAGACACATATCAACAGCCAAAATTAAATCAAGAAGGCTTAACTTAAAAAAATCCGTAACATATAAGATTTAAGTGATAATAAAGTCTCCCATAAAGAAAAGCCCAGGACTGCTGAATTCTACAAACCTTAAGGAAAAGCTAACACCAAATACTCAGAGTGTTGCACAAAAATGGGAGAGCAGGGTACATTACCACACTCATTCTAAAAAGCAAGTATTACCCTGGTAGCCAAATTGGATAAGGACACAACAAAAAAGGAAATTTATAGACCTATTTCCCTGATGTTCTGTGTTCTGTGATGTTATGTTACTGTGACAGATATCATGATGAAAAGCAGCCCAAAAGGAAAGGGTTTATGTGACTTACAATTCTGTGTTACAGTTCATCATTGAGGAAAGCAGGGCAGGAACCCAAGGAAGAGAGGAAGCAGAGACCATGGAGGAACGCTGCTTATTGGCTTGCTTTTCCTGGCTTGTTTGGCTACCTTTCTTACACAGCTTAAGCCCACTAGCCAGTGGATGACACTGCCCACAGTAGGCTGGGACCACTTACATTAAGTAATAATTATGAAAATGCCTCACAGACATGGCCCAGGCTAATCCAATAGAGGAAACTCCTCAACTGAGTTTCCTCCTCCCCAAGTGTCTCCAGTTTGTGTCAAGTTGACAAAAACTAACCAGCATACCTGATAGATACAAATGCAAAATTTCTCAATAAAATACTTCCAATTGAATTTAAGATCACAAACCATGATCAAGTTAGTTTCATTTCAGAATGCAAAGTTGGTTCAGCATATGCAAATCAGTAAATGTAACATAATACAGAAATGGATTTAAGGATAGATGTCATGTGATTGTCTCATCAAAAAAAGTAAAGGCCTTTGACAGAGATTAACATCCTTTTGTAATAAAAGCCCTAAAGGAACTGGGAATAGAAGGAACATATCCCAACATAATAAAGGGTATCTATGACAAGCCTATAGCCAATGTTGTACTGAATGGGGAAAAAATTGAGAACATTTCTTCCAAAATCAGGAATAAGATAAAGGTGCTGTTCTTGTTCCTAGTCACAATAGTTGACAAGCCTCGATTCTTTATAAATTAGTGTATTTCAGGTGTATTGTTATAGAAATAAAAATGGACTAAGTTTCTAAGTTACTTTAAATTTTTAAAACTATTTTATTTACTTTTTATATAATTACAAGTGTGAATGTACTGCCTGTTTATAAGTGCACCTGTGTTGTGCAGTGGCCGTGGAGGTCAGAGGAAGGCATCAGATTCCCTGGAATTGGAGCTACAGATGGTTGTTAGCTGCCATGTGGGTTTTGGGAATTGAACCTGGGTCCTCTGCAGGAGCAGTCAGTGCTCTGAGCCACTGAGTCATCTGTCCAGCCCACTCTAAATTTAAAAAAATTTCCTGTTTTTAATAAAACTTCCTTATTATTTTTATTTTATGTGTGTGAGTGTGTTCCCTGCATGCAAAAGTGTACCTGTGTCATGCAGTGCCTGCAGAGGACAGAAGAGGGCATCGGATCCCCTGGAACTGCAGTTATGGATGGTTGTTAGCTACCGTGTGTGCTGGAATTTGAACCCAGGTCCTCTGGAAGAGCAATCAGTGCTCTTAACTGCTGAGCCATCTCTCCAGCCCCATTAAATTTTATTTTTCAATTGACACATAACTCTATATCCCTTTAGCTTTTACTTTGACCCAAATTACTTTTTATAAGGAGAAACCATAAAAATGTAATATAAACATTAGTAACAACAACTAAAAGCCCAGCATGGTTAATGACATTGTCAAATAAATAGAAAACCCTAGTGCCAAACAAACAATTCTTCAAGGAGAGGACATTGAAAGTGCTGTGTTCAGGGGTGTCCAGTTTAGGAAGAAAATGTGAAAGAAAAATCCTTGTTCATGTAGATTTGCTGAATGATATAAATGAAGTCAGAATTGAAGTGAGCCTCGACTTCAAAACTGTTCCCAGCCCAGCTTAACTGGAATTTGTATGGAAGTAAAAGTGAAGCTGAGATGTTCCCCAAATGCTTAGCATCCCTAGCATCAAATTGAGGAGCCAGTACTGAGGACTGGATGCACAGTACTGAGGCCTGAAGAGTGAATTGAGCACTGGGCACATCTACCATGCCTGAGATTTTGCTGAGAACAGCTACCTGTTCATTTGTGTGTTACTGCCTTGAGCAATGCAATCTTCTAGCGGGTGCCATGCTAATGAATAGCCTTGCCAAGCTTGCCAAGGTGTATCCCACAGTTTCTTCAAAGCACAATGGAACAAAATGAAAACACTTCTTGTTTAAAGGGATAACTCAAACCTTAGTAGTGCTAAGCTTTGGGATGGGGTTTTCCAGGTCACAGAGGCAGTCTTTCAGCCTTTCTTGGGCATACTGTTTTTTGCACTATGTTTGTAGATTTACTGACTGGTTCTTGGTGCTCTGAAGCCCTGGCCAGAAGCTCCTGTCCCATAGGAATCTCTTTATTTCCTTAAAATTCTCAGGACTCTGGGACTCTTGATAACCCTTCAAATGAGCTGGCAAAGGTTGTTAAACAGGGATCAGCAGACACAGTGTGAACACCCAAGGGGACCGCTATGCTCTCATGTAGACTGAGAGCTGTTTTTGTACACGCGGTGCCTTTCTTGTTTACTTACTGATTTCAAACTGTGTTTTATGTAGCTTTATGAAGGGGTTTGTGCTGTATACTTTAAGACAGAGGATGAATAAAAGGGGATGACTGACTTACCGCCTATTGCATTTGCATCTCATGTTACACGATGATCATAGTAAGGGAGTCCTTGTAAGATTTAGAACAGAACAGAAGACTCTTCTGGTTTAGCCAGGCATGGTGGCACAGGCCTTTAATCACAGCATTTGGGAGGCAGAGGCAAGCAGATCTCTGTGTGTTTGAGGCCAGCATGATCTATATAGTGAATTCCAGGCTAGCCAAGGCTATACAGTGAGACCCTGTCTTAAAAAAAAGGTCCTTCCATGCTGGGTAAAGGCTTTCCAGTGTGCATATCCCCAGGCCACTCGCACACCTCAGCAACCCCTCAGTCAGCTCTGCAAGTAAGTTCAGTAAATTCATTGGTTCCCTAGGAAAACTTTAATCAAACATTGGTTTGACACTAGACCCTTAAAAAGGGATGAGCATTGCTTAGTATCCCCAGGAAAAGAATTCTTACAACAGATGGAAAATTCATTTGTTAATGTTATTATGTCTCGTAATTATTAAACAAGAAAATGAGAATGTAAAAGATGTTAAAAAGATAGGGGAATGGAGATATTTTCCAAAATAGACAGAAAAATGAGAAAGCCTAAACAAGAGATGAAGGTCTGTGTAGGTTTGCTATGATATACAAAGGATGAGACAAAAATGAATAATATACACATAATCTTAAAATTTCTAAGGTCACAGTTTAATCAAATAGTTTAAGGAACAAAATATGTGCCTAATCAAGGTTTATTTGATAATGTTTGTTTTTTGCCCAAGCTTTATGTACATAGCACATGGTAATTAAAAGTACCAGACTGGTGGAACTAACCTTCTTGGATGTTTAACAGCCATACTTTGAGGCCTATACCTATTTGTATCTTCACATAGACAGAACTGGTAAAAGAAAGGAGCCAGGCCTGTCAGTCAGCCTCTTAACTTCAGATGAGAGAACCACTTATACCCTGATACCATTTCCTACTCCCTCCTCCAAATTCCTATCATCATTGTTCACTCTGTTCTCCTGATATGACCCCTATTATATGATTTTTCCTTATGGTAAGTATCTCTACCACTCAAACTACAATGATGTTGCATTAAAATGTGGTGTTGAGGCAACAAAAAAGAAAGGAGCCATGGGCTCCTCCCAAGTCCATGTGACCCTTGAGGAACAGATCCTCCAAGGACCTGAAGAGTAAGAATAAATTGGTTTATTTGGGCCAACTGTATGGTCTTAAACATCCAAAAGGAAAAGCATAACCAAAGAGTAATGCCATTAGTACACTTCTTTAAGAGTTCAAGGGATTACACTTCCCAGACATTAGGCTTAAGTCCATGGTGCACACCTTTAATCCCAGCACTTGGGAGGCAGAGGCAGGCAGATTTTTGTGAGTTCTAAGCCAGCCTGGTCTACATAGTGAGTTCCAGGCTACAGGGGACCCTGTCTCAAAAAGACAAAAAAAAGTTATTTATACAATTGTGTCTCATTGATGATTTTGTTCCTAATCAGAAATTGCTGCTCAGATCTTGGTCTGCAATACTGTAGTTCCTACCTTTAGCTAAGGGAGACAACCCTCTATTCCTCTAAAATGATGGATAAATTTGTTTTCACCTCCTGTCTAGAACCTTTGGAGAGGGAACTGACACTGATTCTAACCACTCCAGCAGTTGGGCTCTGATATAAACATTTGAAATTTGCCCTGTTCTGACTTTTTTCTGGTTCCCTGTCTAGAACTTATAATGCTAACTACTCTTGCCTTTAAATCTCCTTCACATCCCCTATTCACCAGTCAAGACTTTCTTTTCTCCATAAAGATTAGAGTTATGCAATTTGGGAGTCTTTTAGACAGACCCACTGAAGGGGTACCCCAATTTGCCTCACCCTGCATCCCTGTTCAGCATGGAAGAAGCCAGAATGGACTGCATCCCAATTTCCTATCGACAATTTGGGTAACCTCTTCAGAGGATGGAGTGATAAGAATAGGTGGTAGGAATTGGCTAGACAGTTAGGGTAAAAAAGACCCCAAAGAAAAGTAGCCAGTTTCTTGGCTAAAAGTCAAAATGTCCTTGGGCCTCTTAGCAACATAGTCTGTTCCAAAGGCCAAAAATGTCAAAAGTATTTGGGAGCTCTTATATAATCCCTAAAAGATTTTGGGGTTACCTCTTCAAAGGGGGGAATGTTAGAGTAGAAAAAGCCCCATTTTAAAAGAAGAAAGAAGAAAAGAAAGAGAGAAAGAATACGTGTTGTCAGAAAAAATGATGGGGAGATATGGGAGGTGCTGGAGAAGAGGGAATGGGTGTGGATTGAATCAAAATACCTTATATTCATGTATGAAATTCTCAATAAAGTTTTTTTCAAAGTTAAAAAAAAAAACTCTTCATAAGGCCAGAGAGATGACTCAGCAGTTAAGAGCACTGGCTGCTCTTGCAGCAAAGGACCGGGGTTCAGTTCCCAGCACCCACATGGTGTCTAATAACTGTAACTCCAGTTCCAGGGGATCCAATGCCCTCTTCTGACCTCCGTGGGCATTGCACCACATGCAGGCTTGTACATATTAAAAAAAATAGATTCTTTTTGTTTAACACATTCTGAGCCGTGCGTTTCTATTTAAAGTACTTTAAAATGTAGGATCTGTTGCAGATGGCCAACTGGTAGATGCCAGACCTAGTGCCATCCCAAGATCAGATATCAGGACAGAAGCAACAAAGCAAATTACCAGGGCCTCTCTCATCAGCCTTGACTTGACAGAACAAGATAGTCCAAATCATTGATAAGCAGTTGCCTAGATAGTCCAAATCATTGATAAGCAGTTCCACTCAGGCACTGTGACCTTTCATCCATCAGCATGAGGCAGCAGATGAGGAGATTTCCATGCTGGAGCCCAGGATCCCTCCTGACTGATCTTCAAAGAGGAATAATTCCAGCACACTTCTGGCCAGTCAAGCTCTTGTTGGCTGTTCTTGTGCTGTCTGAATTTCTCAATCCTTGTCCTTGTTCTGAATACATTAAACCTCCTTCTGTGTGATTCCCACCCCTTCAAATTCTGCCATCCCCATGCTGAGGTGTGAAGGGATAGTGCATCCTAAAAATCTCAAGCAGGCTTTGCTGTTAACCAAACTGCAAATTTCATAAATTTTAAAAGGGAGAAGGGTAGAATGAAAAAGTACATATTTAACTTTCAACATACTGTCACAAATGAGTGAGATACACTCTGGAGATAAAATCTTGGCCATGAAATGATTGTTTGATATCTCAGATTCTGATCTGTCACAGGGATGACAAAAGGCAGGCTGATACTCTCTAAAGTTCCAGGGCCTCCCTGTGCCACTGGATGGGAAGAACAGAGTCCTCTTTCTCCTTTTCAGATTGTCTGCAGCACACATGCCAGATACAGTATTTCAGGAGAAACACTGAGAGTCCCGCATGCCATATGCGAACGCATTGCATCTTAAACTTGGATATCATTCATGACCACACACATGGTTAGGAAATGGAATATAATACATGATTTGGATATGCGTGACAATGCATTATGCTTGGAAAAATACATGTGTAAAAGGAAGTATTATTTCTGGGAAGACCCCAGATTCCCGTATGGGTGTGTCTGCTTAAGAGATCCCCGCTGTGTACCTGGTTTTGATCAAGTGTTAGGCATTTACTGAGAGCTGTTCTGAATCTCTTGGGATTCTCACCAGAATCTAATTTATACCTGGGATTTACAAGTTCAATGTTAAGCTTGTTCAAATAATGTCCTGCCTTGCTTTCCTACTAAATGTAATAATAGAGTCCAAATTCCTCACAAAGTTACAAGGCTCCCTATTACCTGGCTCCTGTATACTTCCCCCTCTTTTCCTATTTTTCTCCTCCCATCACTCTCTTCCTTAATCCCCCCTAGTCTTTCTTTTGTGCCTAGAATGTGCCAATCTCAATCCCTTGGGCCTTTGCATTTTCTGTTCCTTCTGCCTGGAATGTAAGTCTCACTTTCCAAGGTTGGGGTGTTCACTATTTGGGGCTTGTCTTGCATGTCACAACCTCAGAGACATCTTTCCTAACTCCATTTTGTGTTACTCTCTCCCCATCACTTCATCACATGGATTTTTCTAAACAGCGTCTGTCTCAAACTGACTTTGTCCCTTTCTTCAGCAAGAATGCAAGCCTTGTGGCTACAGGGACATGGTGCCAGACAGGGTCCCATACCAGCTGGGTGCTGTGGACTCGGGATCACATAAGTGCTGGCTGCAAAGCCAGCTGTATGTTTTGAGAGTTGGAACAATGACAACCAAAAACCAAACTACAAAATGTTCCACTGTAGCCAAGCATGGTGGCACACACCTTTAATCCTAGCACTCAGGAGGAAGAGGTAGGTGGATCATTGTGCTCTGCTCAATCTCTCTGTTTGGTCCCCACCCTCAACTTGATTCAGACCTCATGACCCTGAGGAAGCCGCACACAGTCTTCCCCTCCCAGCCCTGTTGCCTTCTACACCATGCTCGCCTCTGATTCATAGGAATCTACAGAATTGCACCTGTAGTACCTTTCCCAGAAAAGCTACTTCTTCCTGGCAGGGAGGGCAGGGACAGAGAAGCATGTTCCTAATCAGATTTCTAGGTATTTGAGAATAAAACTTCATGAGTTTTTTTTTTCCTTTTCAATTTTTTCTTACTCTATTAACTAATATGAAAAGGCCCCTGGGTCTTCTATGAAATATGCTTGCTGTCATATTCAGAAAGGTAATCTCTTCCCTGAGAAGAACAATGAAGTCATATTTGTCTGTGGCCTAACGTTTAAAATACCTAGTGAGTGTGTCCATTCAGAATGATCTTGTTCATTCAGAATGATCTCGTCCTTTCCAGTAATGACAACAGACACCATGTGGCTGTTGAAATCATGCACTACTGTGAACTCCAGGACTGGACAGACTTCCTGGTCCTCTTCGCCAGCATCCCACCCCAGAGTGAGCCTATGGAGGCTTTCAACACAGGAGCGGAGTCATGAATGACAGGAGTTAGTCATTTTGACCTTTCTACTGCCTCAGCAGGAGCAAAGCTAAACAGTCCCAAGCAAGTGAAGAGTTTGACAAGATGCCTATGGACTCTCTCTGGCATTTACAGTGGGTGCTGGGGAGTCAGCTGATAGTGCAGGAAGTCAGTGGTGGAGCCATCCCCACCAGGAAGCTAGCTCAAAGCCCAAGCCCAGGCAGCAAGGCTAGCCTGCATTCCTGTTTCCATGGAAGCCAAACGTTTGTATGGGTTTAGTAATTCCCAGCAGGAGCTCACCATGAGGTGTGGTCTCACTCCACTGGTGTCAGGAGAATGCACCCGATGACCTCCTTAGGCAGACTGCTCCCCACCTCCTGCTATTCTGAACCTGGAGGTTTCCCAACCAGCCTGACTCAGTGAGGCATGCTGTTCAATTACATGATTAAACATGGATACATAGTTTGCCCTGTTCATACCTGTGAGATGTTAAGCTGCAAAATGCAGGAAAGGAGAAAGGGTAGAGGCCAGTGAAACCTGCTAAAGCCATCATTTCCCATCATCCCTGTGTCTGATACTCAGGTATTTCTTTGGTCTTGGTTGCCTTGGTGAGTTTCCATAGCTCAAGGAGAAAACATCAAGGAAAGAAACCCAGGGCAAAGTCAAAGGTGTTTTCTGGGAGGTGAGGGGTTTGCTTGGCTCAGATTTCCTGTGCTTCTCCCACAGAGCAAGAAGGCCTCACCTTAATGTCCTGTGGGCATTATTGCGGGCAGAACAGTGACTGCATCTGGGCTGAGCAAATCCATACCTGGGTTAGTAGATTTATGCATGCATGTGTGTGCATGTGGGTGTGTGCAGCCAGGAGGGTGTGAAAAACGCTCAAAATTCAGCCTCCAAAGAGGATGTTTTAATTCAGGAGATTTCCCACTAAAGAATCCCAGCACAAAACGAGAGACAAACACGTCGTTTTGTCAAACGCTGTTGCCAAGAAACATGTCAAATTCTTGTGCTTTTCATTCAAACTTAAGTCGCAGTTAATGCACTCATTAAGACTGTTAAATAAAGATTCCAGTCTGAACAGAACTATCTGTAGCTCCCCAGAAATCCACTGGTGTGGTCTGTCCCTGACCTGTGATGCCTTGTTTTGCAGATGGCCCTAGTGACTCTGCACTTGCTACTGCCCCTCCACTCCTCACCCCTAACCATTTTATACCAAGGATATCTCAAGTCTTCCTTAAAAAAAGGCAGGGTGACAGGGGGTGAGGTGTCCCCATTGTCACCAGTGGTCTCTGATGGAACATCACAGATCCACTCATGACTGTGACACATAAATAGCAGCGCAGCAGAGCAAAGGCTGCCTCTGCTTTGCTAAGTGACAGGTCAGGGAGGGCACCCAAATGACTTTGTCTCAGCTTCCAGCTCTCTGTTCTTTAATACATTTCCAGCCAGACTTCTCTGCATGATTAACACTTCATAGCATGCCGAGAAAGTGGTTGCCAGGTCGTTTCTGAAGCCTGAGTCTGCCTACACTTTGTCAGCTGTTGATGCGGAAGCATAGTGCCTTTTTCATCTTCCCGTTTAAGAAGAGGCATAAATGAAATGGGTCTCCAATTTGCTTCCAAGAAGAGATGGTTTTTTAGAGTCATTTGGAACAATCTAGAAACGAGCACAATTGCCTTTCCTGCAGCTTAGTTGGTTCATAGAGAATAGAGTTTCTCAAACCAGGACAACCCTGGATCAGGGGCATGGCCTCTGAGCCAGCACTTCAAGCCCGTGTCACTATACACATATAGCAGGCCTTGATCAGGGAAGGGAGCTGCCATGATGGCTATGCTCTGGATCCTACCCCTCTTCCTTTGCCCTATGCTTCTCCACGTGGCTCTTTCTACACAATGAGTACCTCTGTGTCTTAAAGAAGGAACAGCAACAGGCCTAGTGTTGGGGGTGAATTCAGGACAGGCTTTGCACCATAACTCTGGATTTCCTAGGTCTTGTCACTGTAAGCCAGATGCTTAATGCTATTTTAATGCAGTTGTTTTGCGTGTGAATAATATGCTCTTTTTTGCCAAACCTCAAAGCCTTGGAACTAAGATCTCATAAAAATGCCTCAAGTCCAAAGCTAATAGCTGTTATTCATCAGTTATGGGATAAAGCCTAGGACCTTTCATGTTGGTCTTTCTACTCCGCATGGTGGAGGGTGATATGAACCTGGTGATGAGAGGCTGAGGTGCTGTTGAATGTCCATACACCTGGTTTTGTGCCCCTGAGGCTGTTGCAGGCTCTGCTCCACAAGTAGTTTCTTTAGTTTCCAGTCCCATGAGACAGAATTCCCTTTTGCGTCTCCCAATTTAGAGAATAACCTCACTTCCAGTGGCCTGTGGGGGAGTAGAAATGTCTTTGACCAAGAGTATCTTCTCAGAGTTGAGACACTGTCTGACCTATGGGAAGCTTACAAAATACACATTATGGGTTGAACTGTGTTCCTTAATCCCTGACATTCACATGCATGCTTGTCCCCTGGCACCTTAGAATATGACCTTTTTCAAACATAGAGTTGTTGTTACAGATGCAATTAGTTAAGATGAGGTAATATTGGATTCAAACGAGTCCCTAATCCAATATGACTGAGGTGCTTATAGAGAGAATAGTAAGTGAAGAGATAGAAACATGCTGAGGGAAGATGATGTGAAGGTGCCACGAGGAAAGGACACACCCAGGCCCAAAGCCTTCTCTTACACCTCACAGGAGAAGCTATGCTGCTGATGGGTTGACCTTGGACTTGCAACCTTTATCTAGAACTGTGGAACATTAATAGTAAATTTCTATTGTTAAGCCACCCAAGGCATGGAATTTGTAACAGCAGGCCAAGCAGGCTCAAATAGCATTTCTTCAAAGGCTAGATCTCCAGCTCTTCTAAACGAGATCCTATAAGTAAATACTTAGCATGTATACAAATACACCCCAAACAGCTCCATATCCCACAAATGGATGGCTTCACAGGAATGGCAGGCCCAGGTGGCTCTTAGTCATCAAGGCAAGCAGCCAATTTTAGCTTCCTACGATCCCCTTCTCCCTGGGTATTCCAAGAACTTCACCCAAGTGGGCAGGGGAGGCACCCCTCTTGGCAAGCCCCTGCAACGGGGAGGATAAATGCTGGCTGGTGGGCAAGCAGGTGTTTATTTTCCCTCTCAGCTGAGGAGGAAGCAGAAGAAGTGGAGGTGGAGCTGAGCAATGAGCAGGGAGAAGCAAAAGGAGAGCATGAATGTGGAGCCAGCATCATGCTCAGTCTGAGCCAAGGCAAAGGGATGTTGACGCACGCTGCACAGAAGCCAAGATGTCAGGCAGGAATTTCCCCCCTTCTTAAAAAGTTCTCCATTTGACAGCAGCCTCTAATAAGCAATTCTTCCAAATTTCTTCTGACTTCAGAAGTTCAGAGTTTGTTGAGCTGAAGAGACACCAGGCTCATAATTACAGTTATTATAGGGAGTTGTGTGCCCATCACCACAGCATCTGGCTGTAATCACACACTTAATGGAAGGCAAGATGATCTGCTGCTCATAATGGGCAGTTTCTGAGCCAGGCAGCCACCAAGTGCCCACCCTCTCACTTGGAGGCCCAACAGAACAGATGTTTGTGGAGAGAGAAGATGCTTATGTCTGTCTGGAGGGTCAGTGATATTGGGGACAGTGCCAGGGAAAGCAAGTTCCATAACCAGGTCAAAGAGCTTGTGTGACCCCTACTAATGAGTCAGGTGAAGAAATGGGCTTTTGGTCCACACTGGGTGGCTAGAAAGGATAGAGTAGAGTAGGTCTCATTATTTATCTCACAGATGGTAAAATGAATGGATGTAAATATGGGCCAGGCACCATCATTTACTCCCAGAAACACTGAACATGTGTCTCTGTTCTCCTTGATGGAGATTCCCCAACACATTGAGAGGGCAGAACAGAAATGCCACTATCCAAGCGGTTTCTCTAAGGTATAATATGTAAATGTGCGCTGGTTGTCATAGCAAAAGACAATGAGCAGTTTGCTGTAGAAACTTACATCTCAAAGTTCTGGACATGGGGAAATCCAAGATCAGGGCATTGGCAGATGAGGCCTCACTTGGTCTTTGGTGAGGGCCTATCTCCTGGCTTGCAGACTTCTACCTTTGACTTTGTGCTAGGTCCTAGGTGGAGGCAAACTCTCCCACCATGCATTTTCTACCACATGTCCTTATCCAAACCTAAAACCTTCTCAAAGACCTACATCCTAGTATATATACCAGGGGTTAGGTCTTCAAGATATGAATTAAAGGGAAAACAGTTGCTAATAATTAGCCTTGCTCTATAACTATCTTTGTTTCAGACTGCAGGTTTGAGAGCCAAGAAACCTAGTAGCTGAGCTGGTCTCATCCCCTACAGGTAGAACCTCTGACCTCTTTTACCCTCACTGCCCATCTGACAGACCTCCATGCTTCCTTGCTGTCCTGTGCTGACTGTACCAAGCTTTGACTGTACTGGGGTCTTGGAAGATGTCCTCAATGACTCCCTACACACTGGCATTAAGAACCCCAAGACTCCTTGTTATCTGCTTGCCACACATCCTGTTACCACAGTGTCTCTAAACATAAAGCCCTGTGTGTAACCTAATCTCCTGCATCACTAGGCTCATGGTCTCTGTGACTCTTCTCTATTCCATTCTGTTGCTGCCTTTCTTCTGTGCTCCAATGTAAATAATTGTCTGTTTCCTCCACCAATTTTTTCTTTCGTTTGTTGTTTTGAGTCAGAGTCTCAGGTAGCCCAGACTGGTCCTGAACTTAGTATGTATTCTTCACTAATTCTATATTATAAGTCATTCTGTGCAACCCCAACAGGCATCTCAAACTCAGCATGGCCAGTAATGAACTCTCAATATCCCTTGACTCATCCTACCTCACATAAAGCCATTTACATAAAGCCTCACATTTACCATTGACTAGCTCAGTTAGTAATACCACCACGCAACGTCCTCACATTTTTTTTTTAACCCAACATCCGACCTAGCCACTAACTTCTGCAGTATTTACTGTCAATATACTGCTAACTCAGAACAGAGGAGACCCCAGCATTAAGAGTAGAAGATCTTCCTCCCACAATCCAACTGTTTTGGGATGAGGGAATAATTTAATCAATGCCCCAGTATTCAATATATTAATTTAACCATACGTGAATATTTAAGATCTACATAGTATATAAGGTAAACATTTAGAGACCGAGATCTTCACTCACTCACATTTCACAATGTAGTTGTACTCAAAATCCTGACTTGCAGTTTTGACATCAGGAATTTGTCCATCACTGGAACCTCCTGCAGTATCAACACTTTTCTAGATCAAATTATGGTCAATTCTGTGGTGTTGAAGACACAGCAGTTTTAGAGTCCAGATGTGATTCTGTTTCCAGAGACGTTTCCTAAAGTCACAAGAAGCCACGGAACAGCTATTTTTTTTTTCCAGCTGTAAATTATAACCCTCTCTGTCTAATCACTTAATGGCTTCATCTTAATGCAGTCGTCCTGGTGCTTGTTTCTAACACTGTTCAACATTTGGCGAAATGTCATCCGAGAGAAGAATAAAAATGAGGAAAGCTACATTGCTTTGCCTTCCTCCCTCCTCCCTGAGCAGACCAGAGACCTTTATTTTTATTTCACTTATTTAATCTCATTTTTGAGGCAGGATCTTGCTGTGAAGCCCAGGTCGGCCTACAACTTTGGATCTTGCTCAGGGAAGCTTTAGCTTTCCCAGTGCTGGAATTTCAGGTGTGCACACCATGCTCAGCTCCCAGGAGGCCTTTGTATCTTCCACAGTAGCGATGGTTTCAGGAACTACACCTTTCCCAAACATGTGTCTAGTTGGCCTGACACAGGTCTGCATAGCTTGTGCCTAGTTTAGATGGCTGATCATAGGGCCAAATAACAGCTTGTTGTTTAATTAAGAGAACACCCCTAAAAGAAATTTGTAAGAATTCAAACTCAGTGACCCTGTCTTTCGTGAGGGATTATATGGGATATGGGGGGGCACCTTATTGTCTACATGAGCGTGAATGGTATTATTAAGTTCCATGGTAGCCTTCTAAGTAGTTCCTCTGCTCCCAGTTGTCCCTCTTAGCCTGCCTCCTACTCTGTTGTCTGTTGTCACTCATGACCCTTCCATGGTTATATCTGAGCTCCTTACTGTGACTTACAATGCTCTTTTTCTGGATCCCTTTTTTCCTCATATAACTCACTTCCTGCCATTTCTATACACGATAAGCCTTTTATTTTATGTGTATGTGTGTTTTGCCTGCACGTATGTAGTGTATCCATGTGGAGGCCAGAACTGGAGTGACAGACAATTATTAACCACCATGTGAGTGCTGAGAATCTAACCTGGGTCCTCTGGAAGAGCAGCCAGTGCTCTTACCTGCAGAGCCATCCCTCCAACTCCTTAAGTGCTTCCATGTCTTAATCCTTGGAACTCATGAATATCACCTTGTTCGTAAAAATAAATAAATCCATTGCAGATATGATTAAGTTCAATATGTTAAGACAACATTATCTGCAAATTATATGAATGGGCATGATCTCACCAGGGTGGTCATTCAAAGAGAAAGTTGAGTTGGTCAAAGAACAAGCAGAAGATAGGCAGGAAATCAGGCACAAGGGGCAGGACAATGTGCAAGAGAGAGGAGAGTGGACTCATTCACTCTGAAGATGAAAGAAGGGGCCATGAGCCGAGGAAAGCAGGCTGACACCAGGAGCTGCAAAAAGACAAGAAAGAGAATTCTCCCTCACACCCTCTCTAAGGAACCAGTTCTATTGACACCTTTACTTTAGCTCAGTGAAGCCGGATATGTACTTATGCCTCCAGAACTGTGATGTGGAACACAGTTCTATTGTTTTAAGCCGTTGCACCGGTGGTAACATGCTATGGCATAGTAGCAACAAAGATCCCCCTCCTTGATGCTTAAAGTTTGGGCAACACCAAGCTACTCCATCTAATGCTCCCTGACCATGCCTGGTGCTTGCCTCCCTCTATTCTGCTGTCTGAAATACATTTTCCTTCTCCTTGAACTAGTCCCCATTTGTTCAGCCTGGTGTCACCTCCAGGAAATACCAGTGCCCCATGCCTGTACCACAGAGACAGAGTCAGCTTCCTTTCTCTGGACCCTGTGATTTCACTCAGCTTTTTCTATAATTTATTTTGCCATATTTTCATTAGTATTGTGTAACTGCCATCTCTGGTCATCCAAGACACTTCAGTGAAAGGACTCCATGCTACCTGTTTTTCTCTGTGGGTTTAGTTGGTGCTTAATAGTTGTTTGTTGCATGATTTAGGAAGTAAACTTATTTATTATTTTTATTTTATGTGCATGAGTGTATTGCCTGCATGTATGTCAGTGAACCTGTGTCGTGCAATGCCGTGGAGGTCAGAAGAGGCTTTGGATTTCCCTGGAACTGGAGTTAAGGACGGTTTGTAGCCCCCATGTGGGTGCTGGAAATCGAACCTGGGTCCTCTGCAAGATAGTCAGTGCTCTTAACCACCGAGCCATCTCTCCAGTCCCTCAATGAAGATGTCTTAAATCCTACTTATTTCTTGTCCATTTTAAAATGATTTTGGGGAAGACACACCTATGCTTTTATTCCATTTTGTTTCACACTAATTAAAAATGTGATTTCTATCCACCAGAGAAGTCCTACGACTCAAATTGAAGTGTTCTGGCTCTTCCTTTCCCTCAAACTAGGTTTCTGGGAATTCTGCCTCAGTGTATCTGAGGAAAATATCCCCTCAGCTAGACCGTCTCACTAGGGTACAAGAGTCTAGGTTCAAACCTTCATTGGTCAAGTGGGAGAACTCATTTGAAGGGTCATGAGCTGGAAGAAGCAGCAGAGCAGAAGGCAGATTGAGAGGGACAGCCTGGAACTTAATGAAAAGCACTAATGATGCTTACATATAAGAGAAGATGGAAACAGCTCTGAGCTAGAGAGGTCTTGTCCCAGCTACAGCCTGGCTGTACTGCACTCTGCTTCAACAGCCTTCCTGTCTTGAGATCTTAGCTCACTCTTCTTCCCTCACTCTGCTGTTCCCCCTCACTCTGCGTGTTTCATACCTGAACACACTCAACCACTGAAGTTCAGCTTCTAAAATCCCAGTCAACAGCTCACACTTTGCATGAGAGGATGTGAATGATCAGCCCAGCTCATCTCTACCATGACAGCAACTGAAAATGATCTTCCTTCACAATGGAGTTAGCCACATCTTCCCCACCTTCTCAGAGTAAAGTAGGCCCATTTTTAGTGTGGTGGGGACGTCTGCTGTCAAGACCTGGGAACATTCTCTTGTGTGTCTTCTGTGGCCCATTATTTAAATTTCTCCTCTTTACCTTTTCTTTTTAAACTGGGCAATTTTACTGCTGGTCTCTGGGCACTATAATTTGTATTCAATATGAAACTTCTATTTGATGCTTGCAAATTATGGGCCCAGGGCTGAAGCGCTGATGTATGAGTTGCTTCCACGTAAATCAGAATAAGGTATATAGTCATGAGTGTGAGTCTGGAAATAAAGAGCCTGTGCAAACCACAATGTAATATTTAAAAATAAAATCACAGAAAACTAACAGGAGCAGACCTACCATAAAAGACCGGAGAATGAAGTGAAGTGCTGCCTTGAAGATTTCACAAGTTGTAAGAACTACGTACACACATTGCACACACGGGAGAATGCCAGAGATCGTCACAAGAAGGGGCAATGTTCCTGCCATCTCCCTTCTTGTTCAGGAAGTATTTGTTCTGATTCTGAAGTCCCTACAGGTAAGTAAATTCACAAGCACTGAGGCATTTCAGAGAAAAGAAGTTAGAATCACTGGACTGGGAAGATGAGGAACAAGAAATTAGCTCTATCCAGGGAAATCATAGATGTTGCTATCAGAGGACAGGATTTTCATATAGATGTGCTCATCTCATTCAGAATTTATCAGGAGACAGAGTTTCTGTGAATTTGAATTCATGGTGGGCTGAAGGGAAGTTTCCCCCAGGGTTTCAAAGACCTGGGTTCTGTGTTGGATTCATTCCACTTCCTGATGACTTAGACCTCGACAAGACCTCGGCATCTTTATCCATTTATCATGGAGAATATGTTCAAGGTCCCTTCTGTATTTAATATACTAGTTCTGTTATCTGGTTCTTGTTGACCTGTGAAACCTAGTTTAGCAGGTTAAAAGTCTATGGATTCCAAAGCAAAATGTTTACCTAGAGAATGCTCTTCCAACATTGAGCTGTTTAAGGAGGTCAGTGAGAAACTAAACCCAGAGTCTCTCAGCTGACCCATCTCTGTTTCATCAACATGGGCAAGGTACAGTCTACTCTGCTCCCCAACCCCAAAACTGTTCATAGAGCTAATTTTTCTGAAGTTGTATATATAAAGGGGGAAGGAAGAAGGGAGGGAGAGCAAGAGATATTCTTAGAAATGGAATATTGAAATTCATATGCCAGACAACTCAAGAGCAGAGAGACAAAAACATGTCGTAAACCAGAGTCTCAGACATATAGCAATAGGAAGGTACCAATAATTGAAAGTAACTCTAAAAAACAATGTGTTCTCCACTTAGCCTCCTTTCATGTTCTACATGTATATACTTTAAGAAGCTTCTATAGTGGTAGGTTTCTAATTGCCCCTACCAGATACAACATAGGCTAGCAAATAAAAAACCAGGAATAGACTTCCTCTTTTGAATTTTTTGACCATGGGGGTTCCACAGACCCTCAAAAAATACTGGTTATTGACTTTGCTCTTGATCACCCTCCAGAACTTGACAATAAGACACTATTGCTAAATCTACTACATACATGAGTGGTAGAACAATCAAGGAGAAATCAAGCTCATACTGACTCTAAAGTTTGATCTCTACTAACTAGCTTTCATGGTGCTGGTAGTCCCTGTGTATACTACTGGAAGAGAAAATTAATCAGTCTTTTCCAGCTGTACACCCATGAGCTAAATAACAACCACCCTGGCAAGATATGCCCATTGGTTCAATAGTGGTATGGATGTTATGGGAGTAACCAATTACTTTCTAATTTGATTTAAGGCTTGACACTAATATCAAGCTTAGGAACCTGTGACTAGACAGGTCATATGGGATAAACTAGTACTGTGATTCTGCTAAATGGATGTAGTATTAAGCCAAACCTAATGACTTATCATTACACCCATAGATCAATTTATTTCTCAGCTCTCATCAGAGAAGCTTCTTCCTGCAGCAGAGGGCTATTAACACAGAGATCCACAACTGGTCAATGCACAGAGAATAAGAGCTTGCAGAGTGCTCAACCCTAAATGGGACATTATGGAAAAGGAGTGGAAGGACTGTAAGAGCCACAGCTGGTGGATGACTATGAGGAAACAATGTTTTACAGACAGCAGGGCAGTTACTTACATGAATTCACAGCAATTGTGACAGCGTACGCAAGACCTACATAAACTTAATCCAGACAAATTTCCAGCATAGAGGAAAGGAGTTGGACAAAAAGCCCCAACCTGAACTCTCCTAACCTGCTCTCCTATCCTCAGGCCTCTTGGGCTAGGTCTATCACGCGGCCCTCTGAGCCTTGACTCCCCCAGCCTCATTCACCCTTCCATCTCCCCCACTGTTTTCTACTCCTAGTTTGGGCCCTGTGCCATTCCTAGTCTTGGGGCCCCAGACACCTGGGGAACCAATAGTGCTTCCTGATCCTTTTCACCCAGACCAACTTAGTGCCTTCCTTGGGCCCCAGGAGCACTGCTTCTGGACCTGGCCCTGCCCTCACCTCCCTCTAATTCCCTGGTCCTGATACACCCACCAGTCTCTTTCTGGGGCTGACAGCCTGTTTCTGGGGCTCCGAGGCTTACCTTTCCTCTCCCTGAATCTTTGCATACAGTACAACACAGCTACTCAATCCACTCCCTGGGAAATCTTGGGGCTTCTTCCCACCCCATCTGCCTTTGCATCCCTGTGTGGCACGCCCACAGCCAGGATCTCAGGTCAGTCCAACACCCAAGTTCTTGAGGCCAAAATCATTCTTAGAAGATTCCGGACCTAAGGAGAAAATCTGAAAATTTCGGACCCACATTGGAATTGGGCCACCGCGGAACACCTGAAGACAAAAATCAATCCGGCCACAACA
>NW_008335281.1:1604682-1609608 GCF_000622305.1 Nannospalax galili
GGGATGGCAGAGTATGGAGGCTCTAGTAGGAGAGGAAGGCTGTATATCTGAAGAGTTTATATTCATGCTCAGATGCCATGGAACTCAGAAAGTAAGCAACTGTGACCAGTAATAGTCATATATATAGAGATTAGAAATGCATGTGAAAACGTCTCAATGTCAATTGCCTTAAAATGAATTTTTCTGTATGAAACTGTGTATTTTAACAACGAAGTGGAGATCTTTTTTAAACATTAAAACCTCATTTAATTTTATGTCTTATAGAGTTTATAATGAGTAAAAGATTGTATAAGTGTAATAATTCATCTGTAAACCTAAAAATGTACAGCCAATTTTGAAAGAGATGTACCCTAGCTCAGAAAAATGTTATTGAATAGGTTAATGCTGTTGTAATGAAATGCTTCTTCTAATAAAAACAAAAAAAACAAAAAAACAAAAAACAAAACAAACAAACAAAAACAACCAAGAGTCCTGTACCATATTTCATCTTTAATCCAAAAAAAAAAAAAAAAAAAAAAAAAAAAAAAAAAAAAAAAACAAAAAAAATCAAAAAAGCCCCAACCTTAGCTGAGGAACTATTGACAAGTGATAGCTGCAGGCAAAGAGGGAAAGTCGGATTTCTTTAGGCGATGATGCTAGGTAGGTTGACCAGGATCCAGGGGATGAACCCACACTGAAGGGCATTTAGGAATACAAATTAGACTCAATAAGTCTTATAAAAAATAATAGCAGGCATGAAATCATGTGGGAGGTAGTAAGGGGGTGCATATAGCAGAGGAGTTCTGAATATGATCAAAATATATTGTATGAAATTCTCAGAAAGTCAATAAAAACACTAAAAAGTAACCTATTCTCTGTATATTGTTCATATCTGTGTTAAGGATCTATGTGTAGTAACCAATGATAATGCCTAGGAAATTCATTAAATAAAATTACTTATTTAAAAATTAGAAATAATGATGAAACCTATTACTTTGCATGCTAACATGGAAAGTTAGAAATGATCATGTCTGTTCCATTTTCAATGGGGATCTACTTATTTCATAAAATATACAGTATAATTAATGATACAAATTCACAGTCTTTTGCCCTGAAAAAGTGATACACCTGTCTTCTCAAGATATTTTATTGTGAATTTTGGTCTACATGGAATTTTATACAAACTGTAACAGTGGGAATGATCTACAGTGACAAATATGGACCTAAGTCTCCTCTTCTTGTCATTTAATGTATTTATTTCATTACAGCTTTAACATACTCAATAACAATTTCCAGAGCAAGGATGTATCTCTTTCAAAAGTGGCTATAATTTTTAGGTTCACAGTTGAATTAATACAGTTATACAATATTGAACTCAGTATAAACCCTGTAAGACATAAAATTGAATGAATTTTTAACCCTTGAAAAAGATCTCCATTTCATTTTAAAATATGCTGTCTCCTACATTTTTAATGCTACTAACACTTAGATGTTTGCACATGTGCCTTTAATTTCTGTGTATCTGATTATTACTAGTCACACTCTGTTATACTCAGATCCTTGGCACCTGAATATGGATATAAAGTCATCAGGTAGATTTCAATGATAAAGTTTATCACCTCCACTGATTAACATGAAATACATTTTTATGCTTCCTCCTCAAACACAAGTCAATTTTATTTCATTTGTTGATTTTTGTGTGTGTATATCATACACAACATCCCACACAATCTTATTCATCTATATACCCACTTCCCAAATGGCACCCTCCCATAGCCTCCCCCTCCCACACACTGGAGCCCATATACTCTGTCATCCCTGTTACTGTCCACTATGTTGTTGACACCCCTAGCCATTCCCCAGTGCTTGTCTGTCTGCTGAATGTAGTCAACCTATCTAGAGAGCCTTGTTTTAGGAAGATTAGCTGTTTCTCATCTAGCAGCAATCATTTGTCAATATTCCTTTAGATAAGATTGGGGTCTGCTGTTCATTTTCCCAGTTCTATGCTGGGTTACTATCTGGGCGTCTTTTGGGCCACCCTGGCCCAATAACTCAAAGGAAGGTATCTCCTGTCTGGTACTGATTCTTGTCATGTAGCCTTTAGCTATACATATGGACTCTTAAAAATTATATTGACTCCATTAATCTTTGGTTATACTTTCCTTTTGGGTGTTTAAGACCCTAAAATTGGCCTAGATAAACCAATTTATTTTTACTCTTAAGGTCATTTGAGGATCTGTTCCTCAGGGGTAACATGGGCTTGGGAGGAGCCCCTTGCTCTTTAACAGTTCCATCTATGTGAAGATAAGTCAAAGGTCCTGCTCAACCATGGCTGGCTTTGCTTGGAAGTACGGAGGAAATGTTTCTTCTGTGTTGAACTTCCTCACTGAACACTGAACACTGGTTCAGGTCCATCTGGTGGGGTCTCCATGGCCTCTTTGATCAAGAGCACAGGTGACACACCACAATTATAAGACATTTTGAGAGATGCTCATAGTCCCCTGGAGCTTAGTCGACCTAGGAGGACAAGGAACAAAAACTTTCCTTTATGTCCCTCTGACCAAATTAGTATAGGCCTCAAAGTATGGCTGTTAGACATCCAAGAAGGTTAGTTCCACCAGTTCCAGCAGTCTGGTACTTTTAATTACCATGTGCCATGTAGATAAAGCTTGGGCAAAGACCAATTACTATCAGATGAACCTTGCCTAGACATATATTACATTCTTTGATCTGGTTGTATGTATAATTTGTCAGTAAGTTGTTGGCCTAATATGGTTCCCTCTGGTTTTCTAAAATTAGCTAGGCATTGTTTATCTCTCACATTGTCTAACCCTTCCACCATGGTTTCTTCATTTAAGGTGACCCTGTTTTCCCCATTTCTCCCTTAATAAAACCCTTCTCCTATAGTCGGACCTCTCTTGAGCTCCTTCTTTCCCTTTATCCCCTAGCTTCCTTGTATAACCCTCTCTCTCCCCTCCCCTTAAAATAACCCCAGTTTTTATCAATAGGTCCCTTATTAATGCCTGTTTCCTACTGTTCTTCTCTTTCCTAGTCTTTCTTTCCTTTTACCTCTCTGGTTCCTTTTCATTATTCTGGTTCTGGTAGTTATGTCTGGATACATACTCACTTATCAGGGTTTGGTTCTAGGATCCACATATAAGGGAGAACATACGTCATTTTTTTTTCCTAAGTTTGTGTTCCTTCACTTAGTATAACTGTTTCTAGTTCTACCCACTTACGTGCAAATTTCATGATTCATCTTTCTTTACTGCTGAGTAGAACTCCATTGTGTAAATGTACCACATTTTCATTATCTACTGATCCGCTGAGGGACACTTAGGCTGCTTCCATCTCTTAGCTATTGTGAAAAGAGCAGCAACAAACATGGATGTGCAAGTGTCTCTGCACTAGGATGAGTTCTTTGGATATATGCCAAGGAGTGGTATAACTGGGTCAAACGCTAAGTTCATTTGTAGTTTTTTAAGAGTCTTCCATATTGCTTTCCATAGGGGTTGAACAAGTTTGCAGCCCCACCAGCAGTGGATGAGCATTCCCCTTTCCCCACATCCTCACCAACATTTGGTATCATTTGTTCTCTTGATCTTAGCCAGTCTGACTGGGGTAAGATGATATCTTAACGTGGTTTTAATTTGCATTTCCCTAATTACTAGTGATGCTGACCACCTTTTAAGATGCTTCTTAGCTGTCTTTACTTCTTTTGAGAACACTTTGTTCAGTTCCTTAGCCCATATTTTAATTGGGTTACTTCCTTTCTTGATTCTTTGTTTTTTTGAGTTTGTTATATATTCTGGATGTTAAACCTCTGTCAGATGTGTTGCTGGTGAAGATTTTCTCCCACTCTGTGGGGTTTTTCTTCACTTCCTTCATTGCTTCTTTTGATATACAGAAGCTTTTTATTTAATGAGGTCCCATTTGTTGATTCTTGACCATGTTTCCTGGGCAATCGATGTCCTTTCCTACACCTATATCTTGTAGGTTATTGCCAATGATTTCTTCTAATAGTTTCAGTTTCAGGCTTCACATTGAGGTCTTTGATCTGTTTGGAGTTGACTTTTGTGGAAGGTGAAAAATAGGGGTTCAGTTTCATTCTTCTACAGGTAGGGATCCAGTTTTGCCAATGGATGGTTTTGCTGAACATGCTATCTTTCCTCCAGTGAATGTTCTTGGCCCCTTTGTCAAATATCAGGTGGCTGAAATCATATGTACTTATATTTGGGTCTTCAATTTTGTTCCATTGATCTATGGGTCTATTTTTGTGCCAGTACTATGTTGTTTTTATGACTATAGCTCTGTAATACAGTTTAATATCTGGTATAGTAATCCACCAAGCATTGCTTTTAGTGCTCAGGGTTGCTTTGGCTATCTGAGGTCTTTTTGTGCTTCCATATGAATCTTAGGATGTTTTTTTCCAATTTTGTGAAGAATGTCATGGGGATTTTGATTGGCATTGCATTGAATCTATAAATTGCTTTTGAAGGATGGTCATTTTGACAATATTAATTTTTCCAATCCACGAGCATGGGAGGTCCTTCCATCTTCGGATGTCTTCCTCAATCTCTTTCTTTAAAGATTTAAAATTTTCATTGTAGCGGTCTTTAATGTCTTTCATCAACTTTATTCTGAGATACTTTTTTTCAGCTATTGTGAAGGGGAGTGTTTCCATGTACTCTTTCTCTGATTGCTTGGTATTGGTATATAGAAAGCCTGCAGACTTTTGTAGATTAATTTTGTAACCTGCCACTTTACTGAATGTGTTAATAATTTCTAGGAGTTTTCTGGTGGAATTTTTGGCATCTCTTAGATATAATATCATACCATCTGCAAAAGGGATAATTTGATCTCTTCTTTTCTAATTATTCTTCCTTTAATTTCTTTCTCTTGTCTTATTGCTCTTGCAAGAGCTTCAAGCACTATGTTAAAGAAGAG
>NW_008335281.1:1610171-1610541 GCF_000622305.1 Nannospalax galili
AGGTTTTGTATTACTGTTTCAATTTCTTTTTGTGATATGGGTCTGTTTAAGCTGTTAATCTCTTCTTGGTTTAGTTTTGGTGGTTCCAATGCTTTTAGATACCCATCCATTTCTTTTAGGTTTTCAAATTTAGTAACATATAGGTTTTTTAAAGTATTCCCTTATAATGTTCTGGACATTTTTGGTGTCTGTTGTGATGTTTCCCCTTTCATCTCTGATTTTGTTGATTTGGAGGTGCTCTTTCTTTCTTTTGGTTAACTGTGCTAGCGGCCTACCAATCTTGTTTAACTTTTCAAAGAACCAGCTCTAGGATTCGTTGAATCTTTGTATTATTTTCTTTGTTTCTATTTCATTAATTTCTGCTCTGATT
>NW_008335281.1:1610613-1616390 GCF_000622305.1 Nannospalax galili
GCAATGTTAAGTCATTTATTTGTGTTCTTTCTGATTTTTTAATGAATGCAACTTAGAGCTATAAACTTTCCTCTAAGGACTGCTTTCAATGTATCCCAGAGGTTTTGTTGTGTTGTATTGTCCTTTTCACTTAGTTCCAGGAATACTTTTATTTCTTTCTTAATTTCTCCTTTGATCCATTCATCATTTAGGAGCATGTTATTTAATCTCCATGTGTTCATGTGGTTTCTAGGGTTTCTTCCTGTGTTCGTTTTAAGCTTTATTGCATTGTGTTCTGATAGAATACATGAAATTATTTCAATCTTTTTGTTTGTTTTGTGCCCTTGTATATGGTTGATTTTGGAGAAGGTTCCATGGGGCGCTGAATAGAAAGTATATTCTTTGGTCCTTGAGTGGAATATTCTGTAGATGTCTGTTAGGTCCATTTGATATATGGTATTGTTTAATTCAGATGTTGCTCTGTTATTTCTCTGTCCTGTCTAATGGAGACAATGGTTATTAAAATCCCCTACTATTGATGAGTTGGGATTAATCTGGGTCTTAAAGTCCTGTAGTACTGTTTTTATGAAGTTGGGTGCACCAGAGTTTGGTGAATATTTGACATTAGCGTGGCATGCAGAGAGTACGAGTTTTGGAGGCAGGCAACACTGGCTTCTAATCTTGGTATTGCCAATACTTGAGTGACCTTGACAATCTATCTATGTCTGTTTCCTCTCCTAGCAAAAGCAGATTACATTTGAGGAGATGGTTGTGAAAAATTGGAGATAATTTGTTGAAATATACAATGAATTCTACTTAATAGAACTTAAAAGTTGGTAGCTACTTGCAGTGATTGAATGTTTGTGTGCCTTACCAACCCCAAATTCATGTTGTTTGGTATCGTATGGCATTTAGTAGTAGGGACACTGGGAGGTGATTCAGACATGAGGCTGGAGCCTTTGTGTATGAAATGAGAACGTTTATAAGAAAAGGCCAGAGAGCCTGTGAAGATGTAACAAAATGGCAGCCTGCACCTGGAGAGAGCCCTCATCAGAACCCAACCATACTGGAAGCTCTGTCCCAGACTTCCAGCTGCTAGACCTGTGAGAAATTCCTGTTGTGTACAAGCCACCCAGCTTCTGCTACTTTGTAATAAAAGGTCAAATGAACCAAGACACCATTTAAATAGTTTTTTATTACATTTATTTATTTGTTGTACATGTGGGTACATGTGTACCATGGTACATGTGTGGAGTTCAGAAAACAATTTGCGGAAGTCAGTTCTTTCCTTCCTCTATGTGGGGTCCAGGAACCAAACTCAGGTCATCAGGCTTAGTGGCAAGCATCTTTATTTGCGGAGCCATCTTGATGGCCTCCAAGCCCCTCCCCACTTTTTAATAGCATTCAACTGACCTGGCCATTGAATACTTCAAGCTATATTCCTCTATGTGGAATTAAAAAGGACCTGTGTATCCCCAGGGTATCCTTGAGAAGTCTTCTCCTCATTGAGATGCTGATAATAGAGGAAGTCCTGGTAATGTGAACACTCAGGGAAGCTACTCTCACTAGTCATTACAGCTTAGGTGTCCATGTTCATGAGTGATGACATGAGATCAACTACCTTACTCTCATTCAAGCCCACACCATAGTTATCAATGTCTCTTTCCAATTCCATGTATTCCCATTGAAAGATCTAATGACCACTTTGTGTGTGGGGGGGGGGCAATCCTTCCCTGTATGTGATGAGATGTTGAACTGGATGTGTCTAGAATCACTTCCAGCAACACAGAATTCATGAGGAAGCCAATATGTTTTTAAAAAAAGCCAAGGAAATGACCAAATGTTCAAACACTGGTAGTTGAAATATGGTCCTGGTGCTGGATCTCAGAACATTTAACCTCTTCTCATGAAAAAAAAATAGCACTGGCAGCAACAAGAACAAACACACAACAAGGATCTAGCTCCTGCCCATAACGTTCCCCATGCTGTCCTCACTAGCCTGTGACTCAGTGGTTTTGCTTTGGGACACTGCATACATTTCCCCTTTGTTTGGAGATCCTCTCTCCACTGTGGTTCAGTTCCTCATCACATGTAGGTGATGATCTGCCTGAAGAAAAGGCCATATTGGGTTCTTCTGGATATGGATGCCTCTTCCTGCCCCGAGCCTCCTTCCCTTCCTCCATCTCTTTGTCTTTACCTGCTTTCTCCATCTAACTCTTCTCTAATCTCTATCCCACTGTTTATTATCTTTTCTTCTTAATGCTTAATTCTTTTTTTCTACTTAATGCTACTGAAGAAGTTATTTACTTGATCTTTTTTTCTTTTGTCTGTTTTTAGAATTTAAGTATCATGTGAATGTCTAGGAATTTGTTTGTCTTAGTCATTGCTGTATCCCTACTGCTTACAACAGTGTGTGGTTTATTTATAGGCACTCAATATTTGCTGTATGAATGAATGAATAAATAAATGAGTAAATAGAGATGCAAGAGACCATATTTTCTTTTATGCAGGAGTATTAGTTACTTGTTGTGATTAAAGATCTGACCAAAAATAAAAGAAAAACCTTAAGGGAGGAAGGGTTTATTTCAGCTTATAGTTTGAGAGGATATAGTCCATCATGATGAGGATGGTATGGGGACAGGAGCATGGGGCAGCTGGTCATGTTTTAGCCACAACAGGAAGCAGAGAGATGAATGCTGTTGCTCTGTTCCTTTTCACCTTTGTATGCAGCCCAGGACCCCAACCCATGGGATGGGACCCCATCTACATTAAGGTCTTTTAAGGCAATTTAAACTCCTTTTAACAGAGAACCTCTACAACCTCAACCAAATATCTTCAGTTCTTTAGAGGTAATGGACCGGAGTGTTCTAGCTTTCAGGCAGAGTTCAGGAGTAAGTACCAAAAACAGAAGAGCAAGAACGCCTGTACAGTGAACAGGAAGACCTGGTCCCTATCCATAACTTAACTCCCAGGGTACTGGATGCAATACCTAGACTCCATAGGAATGAGACTAGAAAGTGCTCTCCTAGCAAAACAAACCAATGTAGAAGGAAACAGCTCCAAGTATCAACCTTTAGGCAAATGTCATTAAAGCTCTTTCCATGAAGCTAATTGGTAAACCTCTGCCATTCACAGAACACACCTGATCATATTTTTAATACTTGGCTCTTAGTATGAATGGCCAGCCAAAGGCCCTGGGGGTTTAAAGAAAGCCCCTATGAGACTGAATGCAAATAAATCCACAGAGGGAAAGGGGCAAACTTACAGGAAACTTCATTCAAGGATCAGAAGGGAACCTCAAAAATATTTAATATCCTGACAGAGGTCAGGGAAGACATTGAAACTGTGAAGCCAGCATAAGTTTCTATGTAAACGAAACTATTGAGGAATTTTTTTTAAATGTTTGGAAGTAAGAAAAAAAATCAGTGGGCTAAAGTTGAAGAAACCTCTCAGCAAACAGGAAAAAAAGATGAATATAAAGCAATAGAAAGAAGAATGTGTGAAAATTGTGCTAGAAAGAATGAAATATCCCAGCATTAAAGAAAATTCATTTCCCGATTGTAAGAGCATGGAAATGTTTAGGGCTTTGAATTAAAAAGATTCATACTGGGACCCATAAAGGGGAGGGCAAGAGAGAGATAGAGTGTGTTAGGCTGGAAGTAGGCTGACAATTCAGCAGGGCCTCCAAACATGAGGGGAAATTGTTTATAACCTAGAATTGTGTCCCTATTTATCAGCTGTGAGTGTAGAAGATATATCCAGACACATTAGGGGTAAAATAAAACACAAAAGTTCCCCATTCACTCTAAGGAAATTTTTAATTGAATTTTTGCAATTTTCATACAACATAATTTAATGATATTGAGATGCTTTCCCTGTCCACACCTCCCCATTTCCCTTGTTCAGTGCTGGGTTTTTGTCTGAGTGAGTCGGCATAGGTCTTGTGCATGTTGTCACCATTGTTGCTAGTTCATATGAGCAAGTTGCTAGTGGCTTGAAAGCCTGTTTTCTATGTTCATTCACCTACCCTGGCTCTTACACTCTTTCCAGCCCCTCTTCCACAATGGTCCCTGAGCCATGGGTGGGTGAGGTTTACTATAGGAGTCCTATCCAGGGACACACACTCTGCAGTCTCTTGTTCGCTAAAACTTAGCCAGTTGTGGTCTTCTGTGTACATCACACTTCGTGTATGAGGAATCTTTGCTGGAGAGAGTTGAGGGATGTGTTAGTATTCTCTCTACCCCTGTTCCACTATGATCCATGAGCCTTAGGTGTAAGAGGTTCCAATGTAGATGTGTCGCTTAGGGCTGGGCTTCTCTCAGACATGTATTCTCTGTGTGTGACCAATTGTGAAACTCTGTAATAGCCTCCATCTGTAGTTAAAAGAAGCTTCTTTGATGAGTGGTGTATGGTATACTTGTCTGTAAATACAAGGATCTATATTGAGCATACAGTAAGAAATTTCATTTGTCTAGAGATATGAAAGAGATGAGGTTTTCTTACAGATCTATGACCTCTCCGGTCATGCATATTTGGCTATATTTACAGTGCCAGTCATGAGTTACCTCCCACTGAGAAAGCTTCAAGTCCAATTAGATAGCTGTTGATTACTCCCTAGATTAAAAATGCCACAACCGCACCAATAGAGACAGTTTGCTGTGCCAGTTGTTGTGGTTATTAGGCTTTGGAGGTGGGTTGGACCATTGATTGATTTTCTCCCTTAGCAGTTTACATAATATCCTCTAGAAATTTGAGATGAACAGGTCAGTTCCAGCTCCATTGCTCCAAGTTCCATGTCCAAAGAATATCCTGTCTTCAGCAGTAGGGTCTTACCTTTGAAATTGCATGCATTCATGTTTGTGTCTTCTATTGTGCTCCATTTATCTACATGTCTGTTTTTGTGTCAGTACCATGCTGTTTTTATGGCTATAACTCTGTAATATAGTTTGAGATCTGGTATGGTGATTCCCCCAGTATTGCTCTTTTTGTCCAAGATTGTTTTGGCTATTTAGGGTCTTTTGTGATTCCATATGAATTTTGGGCTTTTTTTTTTTTTAGCTCTGTGAAGAACATCATGGGGATTTTGACTGGTATTGCATTGAATCTATGGATTGCTTTTGGTGGGATCATTATTTTCACAATATTAATTCTACCAATCCATGAGCATGGTGGTCCTTCCATCTCCTAGTATCTTCCAATAGCTTTTTCATTAAAGATTTGAATTTTTTATTCTAGACATCTTTAATGTCTTTAGTTAGGTTTGTTCCTAGTCCATCTAGGACTTTTAACATGAATGCAGATTGAATTTTGTCAAAGGCCTTGGCCTTTTATGCATCTATTGATATGACTATGGGATTTTATCTTTAAGTCTATTTATATGATTTATTGCATTATTGACTTACATATGTTGAATCATCCCTGAATCTATGGAATAAAGCCTACTTAATAACGGTGAATGATCTTTTTGATGTGTGTCTGTATGTGGTTTGTATTTTGTTGAGAATCTTTGCTTCTATGTTCATTAAGGATATGGACGTATAGTTTTCTTTTTTTTGTTATGTCTTTACCTGGTTTGGGTACTAGAGTGATACTGACTTCATAGAAGGAGTTCAGGAGTTCTCCCTCTGTTTCTATCTTCTTGAATAATTTAAGAAGTATTTGTTGTAGATCTTCTTTAAACGTCTGGTAGAATTCTGCAAATCCATGTGGGCCTGAGCCTTTTTTATTCACGAAGTTTTGTACTACTGTTTCAATTTCCTTATACATTCCTTCTATATTTCCTTATACATCTATATGTT
>NW_008335281.1:1616736-1625445 GCF_000622305.1 Nannospalax galili
CTGCAATAGGATGGGTTCTTTGGGTATATGCCAAGGAGTGGTATAACTGGGTCAAATGGTAGGTTTATTTGTAGTTTTTTAAAAAAAATTATTTATTTTTATGTTATGTGTATGAGTGTTATGCCTGCATGTGTGTAAGTGCACCTGTGCTGTGCAGTGCTTGTGAAGACCAGAAGAGGGCATCAGATCTCCTGGAGCTGAAGTTATGGATGGCTGTTAGTCACAATTAGGGTGCTAGCATTTGAACCTGGTTCTTTTGCTGAGTCATCTCTCCAGCT
The DNA here is from genome assembly GCF_000622305.1 of Nannospalax galili. NCBI lineage: Eukaryota > Metazoa > Chordata > Mammalia > Rodentia > Spalacidae > Nannospalax > Nannospalax galili. Next base: position 1,617,015 of record NW_008335281.1, read on the forward strand.
CATCTTTCTGATTTTTTAATGTAGGCGCTTTGAGCTATAAACTTAGGACTTCTTTTAGTGTGTCCCAGAGGTTTTGTTGTACTGTATTATAGTTTTCATTTAGTTCCAGGAATACTTTTATTTCTAACTTAATTTCTTCTTTGACCCGTTCATCATTCAGGAGTGTGTTGTTTAATCTCCATAAGTTAGTGTAGTTACTAGAGCTTTGTTAGTCATTGATTTTAAGCTTTATTGTGTTGTTGTCTGAAAGAATGCATGGAAATAGTTCAAATTTTTTGTATTTATTGAGGTTTGTTTTGTGCCCCAGTATGTGGTCAATTTTAGAGAAACTTGTATGAGCTACTGAGTAGAAAGTATATTCTTTGCTGCTTGAGTAGACTATTCTATAGATGTCTGTTAGGCCCATTTGATGTAAGATGTCATTTAATTCAGATGTCTCTCTGTTTATTCTTTGTCCAGCTAACTGTCTGTTGGAGAAAGTGGGATATTGATTTCACCTATTATTGCTGAATTGAGGTTAATCAGTTTTATAGTCCTGTAGTACTATTTTTATGAAATTGGATGCACCATAATTTGGTGAATATATATTCATAATTGTAATATTTTCTTGATCAATTGTTCCTTTGATTAGAATGAAGTGACCTTCTTTATCTCTTCTGATTAGTTTTAGTTTGAAGTCTATTTTGTCGGATATTAGAATTGCAAACCCTGCTTGTTTCTTAGTGCCATTCACTTGGAATACTTTTTTCTATTCTTTCACCCTAAGGTAGTTCCTGTCCTTGAAGGTGAGATGAGTTTTTTGAAGACAAAAAAAAAAATTCTTTCTTAATCCATTGCACTAGCCTGTGTCTTTTTACTAGGGAGTTGAGGCCATTGATAATTAGAGTTATTATTGAAAGATGTGTATTGGTTACTGTCAATTTAATTTGGTTTAGTTCTTGATCTTATTTTCTGTTTCTAAAATTATACCTTCTTTTTTCTTTCTGTAACCTTTTGGGTATAATCATTCCTATCTTTGGTCCTTTGTATTGCTTTGAGTATTCTCTGTAGGGCTGGTTTGGTGGACATGGATTCAACCTATTCATGTCATGGAAAATTTTCTGTTCCCCTTTGGCCATGATAGATAGTTTTGCTAGGTAAAGCATTCAGGGCTGGCATCCATGGTCATTTGGAACTGGTAATACTTTTGTCCAGTCTCTTCAGGGTTCCATAGTTGGCATTGAAAAGTCAGCTGTAATTCTGATGGATTTTCCTTTATATGAACTTGTTTTCCTCTGGCAGTTTTTAGTTCTGTACATTTGGTGTTTTTACTATGATATGCCATGGGAGTTTCTGTTCTGGTCCAGTCTAATTGGTGCTATATGTGCTTCTTGGATCTGTATAGGTATGTCTTTCCTTAATTTAGGGCTGTTTTCTTCTATAACCCTGTTGAAGATCTGGCCAGCACCATTGGACTGAGACTCTTCCTTCCTGTATGCCTATGTGTAGACTGTTCTTTTCATGGCATCCCACATTTCCTTCAGACTCCATTCCTGTGTGGTTTTAATTTTTTTTTTATAGTCTTCGCTTGAGTTCTTCAACTTTGTTGTCCAGTCTTGACATTCTGTTTTCCATTTTGTTCATTCTGCTTGTGAATTCTGTTGTTTCAAATTCACTTATTGAGTTTTTCAATTCTATCTTCACTTCAACTTGGATTTTCTTCAATATTTCTCTTTTGTGAATTCATTTTTCAAGTCCTGAATTGTTTTTGTTATTTCATTCAGCTGCATATTTGTATTTTCTTGAGCTTCCATCACAAGTTTATATTTATCTTCTTTGTGTTCTTTAAGTTCTTTGATCATGTCTATGATTGCTATTTTAAATTCTGAGTTGTGGGATTTCTCAGGGTGATTCTCATTGCAGTACACTTCTGTAGCACTGGTGGGTTTTGTGGGGACATATTCTCTTGTTTTTTCTTATTATTTCTGTTTTTGTCTTGCCTTTTGGTATATGGATGTCTTTTGATAGTTGTGTGCCAGGAAATTCTATTCTGTTTTTGTATCATTGAAATTTTGTTCTGCTTATATTGTTGATGTAGCTTGGTTGCTTTTTGCTCAGGTATGAAAAGTTAGCTGGTAGTAAAATTACATGGTAGTACGATGTTCTCGGTAGTAGGCAGGTCTGTGGTTGGCAGATTAGAAAAGGGCCAATGGAAAGCCTGGGGTGGGAACAATCTGTGGTGAAGGGGAGTCAAGAGATCTGGGGTAGATAGAGCAGAAGCAGGTCTGGGCCAAAGATAAGAAGGGGTCAGAATTCGAGGAGAGAATGGAGCTGTTCAGCCTGCTGGAGAATCAAGACACCGTGGGCATCATCTGACTTAGCAGGGTAGTAGGCAGATTGGAGGCAGGCAGATCAGGAAACCAAGGGCAAGGTGGGGTGGGGACAGCCTGTGGAGGGGCTAACAAACTATGCTAGAGGATTAATCTAGTCTAGGTTAGGAAGTTAGTTCAGAGTTCTGGAGCAGAAAAGCAGAAGCAGGCCTGGGCCAAAGACCAGTAGGAGGACAGAATTTGGGGAGAGAGTGGAGCTGCTCGGGCTGCTGGGGAATCAAGATGCCACAAGAGTATTTTCTTGATACTGTCATTCTCCTTTGCTTTCACCTCGTCCTGACTGGTTTCCAAATTCTTCCTTTTCCTTCCTCTACTCCATTCTTGCCACAGAAATGCTTGGGTAGTTTTTCTCTCATAAATACTTGTTTTGGAATACTCATAGCTCTGTTTTTTTTTTTTTTTTTAATGGACTGCATTTTAAGACTGTAACTACCTTCCTGTCTCCTTAATTTTTTCTTCAAGGCACTCCTGGTTAAGAATTGATGTTATCCAGGGCTCTCAGGTCCTAACCAGAATTTACACAGCACCAAACTCTACAGCATGCTATAATCTGTAACATGGATTGACGAAAAACAAGGGATATGATTCTTGGCCTGAGGTGTTCATGGTTTTTATCTCTCATAATTTTTAGCTATTTTCCCTTTGTTTTCTCTTTACTTTTGGGGCATTTATTTTTCCATAGCAAAATCTGAACTTCTACAGAGTGTGCTTTCTCTTAGGTCCTTAAGGCACATGTTCATGTTTATGCTTTAATTTCAATGAGACCTAACACTCTGTTTGGTACAGTTCTTATCTTTATTTAAGTAGATACTAAATAATTATAGGCATGCTTAATAGTTAAAGAGTGTGCTTCCTCTTAGGTCCTTAAGGCACATGTTCATGTTTATGCTTTAATTTCAATGAGAAGAAAGAAAATAATGAAAAACGAAAACTTCCAATCTTAGCCAGCTGGTAGAGAGAAATGGGACAGGTGGAGTCATCCTCTGTGGAAGTCATATTGGCTTAGAATGCCTCCTGTGGTGATGAGGACTGAACTCCTGTGGTGCAGGTAACTTCATAGACTTCCCTGATATCCTATGAAGGGCAGATGTGTTGACATCTGGAGATCAGCTGTGTCATACTTCTCTTTTCAAGGCTTAAGGCCTTAAAATATCTTGATAATGGGGCTGGAGAGTTGACTCAATGGTCAAGGGCACTGACTGCTCTTGCAGAGGACCTGGGTTTGGTTCCCAGCACCCATATGCAGACTAACAACTGTCCATAACTCCAGTTCTAGGGAATCTGATACCCTGTTTGGGCCTCCATGGACATTATATACACAAGCGTACTTACATACGTGTAAGCAAAAGACTCATACACATAAGATAAAATTTAAAAAGGAATATCTTGATAATGACAAGTGTTGCTAGATAGATTTTTTTTGTAAAAGTTTTTAATCCTTTATTATTTCCTAGAATCTACTTTTTTGAAAGTCTTCATAATCATGATAATATCTCTCATTTCCCCAGCAGATCTCCTTGAAGTAAAGTTTAAGTTGCCCTCCAGGACCCCTCTATGAATTCTAATGTGTCTGTGTTTGCTACATGTCTTTACAGAACATGAGAGGGTATCAGCCATTAACCAGAGGAAATTCTATGGTCCCATGAAAATAAAAATTAATAATTGAGGCATACTTAAAGTCATCTTGGTATCTGATGACCTGATTTTCTCCTCCAAGGCCGTGAATGTGGTAGATGTTGGAATTCAGGTGAAGGATCCCCACGACATTCAGAGGAGGGGGTCTGCAAAGGACTTGCTAAAGATGTCTTCATTCTTGTATCCTTTCAATCACACAATGTCTAATGAAGGTAAATCTGTGAAGACGCACTCATTGTATGCTCCAGAGCTGTGATTACAGAACTTTAAACCCTTTAATCTGGAATTTGGGTTAAAAAGCACCAACTAAATTTGGAGACTGGTAATATTCATCCTTTTCACTAACATGAAATGCAATCCTCGCTGAACTTTTCTTTTCTTAGAACCCATCTGGATGCCCAAGAAAAGGAAGATGAAGAATTCAAAATGTGCACAGGCACATAAAATGTAAAGTTCTGTGCTTCAACTCAGTGAAAAATTTTTACTCCATGGGTGTGGAAGTTAGTGTTAACCTGGAAAATCTTTCTTTTTTTCTTTTTTCAGATAAATCTATATCTTTAAAAAAATTACAATTGTGTGAAGACACAGAAAATTGAAATCTGTCAAACATTAAAATATGAACAACTTCATGATTAAACAGGTGCTCTCTCCAATGGAGACAAATGAGTGAGAAAAATAAGTTAATTTAGTTTTTGTTCATTTATTCGTTCAACCTTTATTTCCTGTAGTTGAGATTGCTTTGTCAACTGGTTATATTTCCCAATTTTATTTTACTTTCCTTCCTCCCTCTTTCACCATAAGGCTCTTATATTCACTGGGCCACCAGGAATATCCAGAACGATCTTCTTTCTTCATATCTGGTTAGCCCACGTGTCATCCTAATTCCCCTTTGTCATATGACAACAAATGCAGATGTTCTAGGGATGTTATGATTGGAATGTGAAAGTATCTGTAACAGGCTCATGTGTTGAATGGTCCCCAGCTGGTTTGGACATTTGGAAAACTGTGGAAGGGGGGCCTGGATGGAGGAAGTAGATCACTGGGGTGTGACTTTGAAATATATCTTGTCCTAACCTTACCCTTGCACTGTCTGCTTCCTGTCCTCAAGAAGAAGCTCCTAAATAACAGCTCATGCCATCATGATGTTGTGTCTAACCACATGCCCAGAAAGAATGAATCCCGCCAGGATGGGCTGAGCTCCGAATCCATGACCAAAATAAATCATCCTTCCCTTACGGTGTCTCTGACAGGTACTTGGTCAAAATGATGAGAAAGCTAAGGAACACAAAGAACTAGGACCGGGCTATATTATTCTAGCCTACTCTGTGAAATCTGCTCTTACCACAGTTACCTCAGAACAATCCATTAAAAAACACGTTATATAACAACTATGCTCACAACCTTCTAGTAACTTTTCATTTTTATTATAGTAAAAGCCAAAGCTCAGAGATGGCTGAGCATCTAAGAGCACTTGCTTCTCTTTCAGAGGTCTCAGTTTGGTATCCAGCATCCATATTAGGTGTCTCACAACCACCTATCGATGTAATGCCAGGGGATCCAATGTGCTCCTCTGGCCTCTACAGGCATGCACATGCACAGACAATCAGACACATACATAAAGAAAAATAAATAAAATTGAATAAAAATGAAAGTAAAAAATCCAAAGCTCTTGTACTAATACCTCCTGCATCTTAGTAGTTTTCTGGCCTCTCAGCCTGGTATTTTCTCTGCTCTTTATTATGATGGGCCCTTTTCACTAACTCCAGAGGCCATGACTGTGATAGTGAAAGAAGTGAGAGAACTTTGAAGGATCTTAGGGAGATTCAAAATTTGGAGGTCTTTAGTAACCATCAATATGCGAACCACCGAAGAGTCTTCAAAAAGTTTAGCAATAATACATGTAGCAGCATAAATCCTTTCCATTTCTATCCCCACATGGAGGGCAGCACAAAAGAATTCTTTTCAAGGTTAGCAAGGGGCCTGGCAAAATTCCAGGACCACCCTGTCCTTACACCCACATCCTGTCTCTGGCCCTCTCGCCTGTCATTTATCTAGAGAAAAGAGGTCAAGGATCTCAGCAGCAGGGAACACCCACCACTCCCAGTGTGAAACCCACTGTCTCAAAGAAGAATGAAAATTGTTGGGGAAGTGGTGTTCTAAACAGGACTAATGAACAGAGGCTAAAGGCAAATAAATGGGCAAAAATAATGAGTTGAGAAACTGGCATGCGAGAAAGTTTGTAAGAGGGTGGCAGAACTATGGGGAATGGGAGAAGAAAAGAGAAAGATGCTATGCCAAGATGAGTGAATTGTGCACAACCACCAGTAGTTTAGAATTGACCACAGGGCTATTTGCTAATAATTTTCTTGTACTGTAGTTTTAATTATAATATTGAATATACATATATGTACACACAAGAATATATGTATATATTTATATGTGTTTGTATTTATCTACGTTGTGCTCTTCCAAATTTAATTTAGTCATGAAATTCTGATGATTGCCCTGTTACTTGATGTATATATACATGTGCAAATTCCTTTTATATACCAGGTATTAAGTCTTTAGAATTTCATCTGATTCTGTGCTATGGGAAATGGCTATCAATTTTCTTGTTGTTTGGTTTAATAAAATGTGAGAAAGCACATCTGATACAGTCAGTGTATCGGGCAAGAAAGGAGAGATATGTCTTTACTTGGAGTACAGGACTGATCATTTTTTTCCCTTTACTATTTGTAAGAGTATATTGTAGGTTAATAAAAACAGTAACTTTTAGGGAAGCAAATAACTTTTCCAATTTTCAGGCATCCTGTGTGGAGCTCAATTGGAGAGATGCTTCAATCTTAGGCCCTCATGCAGGGAAAGAGTCTTTTCTCCTGGTTGTTTTTTCAATTGATGTTAAAATAATACAGTGACACTTGTTTTTAGTAGATTTTGTAGGAAGCTGTTAACTTGGGGAATATTATTTGCAAAAGTGAAATGACTCCAAGATTTTAAAGAGGAATTTAAAGATCAAGGAATTTAGTGTCATTGCCCAATGGACAACTTCAGCCACGTGTTTCCTTCAATTATTTGTTCAATTTCTTCCCTGGTTCGGTGGGACTTTTTGTTCCAGCACAGATAAGAATGTTGGAGACGCACAGGAACTTGAGAGGCAGAATGACAAATTCTTGTCTTCTGCATGCAAAAGCCCTCAGCTCAAATATGAAAAAGAATAGAAAGATGCAATTGGGCATCCTTGATTATTATCACAACCAGGTGCAGAGTCTAAGCTCAAAGGGAAGATGGCTAGGCAAAGACTAAAGTATATCCCAGGATATTAGAGGGGTAAAGGAAGAGAGGAGAAGCACCACATAATTTGGAGTACTCGGGTAATGCCATCCTCTAATTTGTTTTTGGTCTGGGATTTTCAGGAATGCAAGTGATAACTCAGGGTGTGTCCATATACAAGCACACCACTTACCTTCTTTTTTAATGATAGTTGTGGAACTAAGAATTTATGATGATGTATGTTGTGCTCATAAGGCAGAAACCATACAAACAAAAAGCACATCTGTGCTGGTTGTCAACTTGACACAAATTAAGAGTCACCTGGGTAGAAGGAACCTCAAAGGCATTTCCTCCATCAGACTGGCCTCTGGGCATGGTGGTGAGGTATTTTCTTAATTATTAATAGATGGAGGGCCCAGCCCACTGTGGGCAGTACCGTCCCTGGGCAGATGGGCTTGAGCTCTATAAGAAAGGTAGCTGAGCAGGCCAGAAGAAAGAAGTCGGTAAGCAGCATCCCTCCCTGGTTTCTACTTCAGCTCCAGTCTTCAGGTTCCTGTCCTGGGTTCCTTCCCTGACTTTCCTCAGTGATGGACTGTGTCACAGCAACAGGAAACCTAAACTAACACAGCATCTATGCGTGAGATTGCATGTTTTAGTAATCCTATCAATAATTCAGTAAACTCCCCTTATTTTGGCTTCACTTTTCATGGTTATAGTTAAATGCAACCAACCTCTGTCCCATAATATCAATTTGTCTTGACTCTATCAAAACAGAAAGATTTCACTCATAAGCTTTGCTACAGTGTATTGCTATAATTAAACACTACCAATTACTGTTGTTAATCTCTTATTGTGCCTAATGTAAATTCAGTTTTATCCTTGGAACATATGTATGCAAAATGTTATGTACATAATTATGTATTCTATATTTATATGTATGTACCACTCAGTTTCAGATAGACACAGAAGTTCTCAGAATGTATTTTCCTATGGATAAGGTGGGCTACTATAATACTGAAAATAATGGAGATGTAAATATATAACTAAGCACAATGAAATCCATCTATGAAACCAAAGAAATCTATGTGAATATGCATTAAAATTAAAGCTGAAAACAAAGGAAAAATAATTTGACTGATTATGCCAGAGGAAAAAAA